>NW_025894220.1:1182914-1325791 GCF_002878395.1 Capsicum annuum
AAATTGGAGGCATAATATAACCAAAACTAATTTCAATTACCATTAAGTGATTCTCATGCAATTCAATTATCCAAACCCACCATTAATTCACATAAAATATAATTAAAACTACGGGAAAATCATAACCAACCATTTAATATAAAAACTCCCAATTCATATTTGAAAAACAAGATCATACAATCAATGAAGTCATGAAAAAAATCACAAAAACCATGCTTCTAGTTAGAATTAACAATGGGGGGAGAGAACATGCCTTAAACCAAGATGATGATGGAAAGAAATCACCAAGACAAGCCCCAAATTAATCCTCTAGTTGAAACCCTAGCTTCCTTTACCCTAAAACTTTTGAAAGAATTATAGTGTTTTAGAAAAGTTTCTAAGTGTTAATGAATGGAATAATTGGGTAAATAACCTTTCAAGTAGGTTAGAAGTCGTGGGACCTTATTAGGATAAGTGGAAAAATGTCCAGAATACCCCCATTTAAGTTGTACAAAATTCCGTTCTAGGGGTACGACTGACCCTCATGAGTCATACCCTTCAATATGATTGGTACCCTCCACTTATATCCTAGCCTCAACCTTTCGATCAAACATTATCCAGCATACGACCTATCCAACCATGTCATATCTGAAGCATACGATCCGTACCCTTCATTCGTATCCCTGACAATATAGAATCACAGAAAGGTTGAACACTATTCACCATATGAGTCCTGGATATGACTCGTACCCTGGCTTACAGCTTAGAGTGAGCCACTCGTACTCAGATCCAACTTAAGCAACCAAGTCTAAGATTATGTTAATGAACCAAACGATCTGTACCTATAAATACGACTCGTACCCCTAAGTCATATCCGTTTCAATAGCCAAAATTTATCCCACCAACCTACACTGGTCAGTATACGACTGGACCTCACCATCCGTACCCAACATACGGTCGTACCCATAGGTCGTATTGGGTCCAGAGGCCAGAATTCCAGAAAATTTTCTAAGAGTCAAAACCCAGGGTGTTATATCTTAGTCCTTAATCATTGATTTAATTTTCATTAATTATCTCTCTTGTTAAATCTTCATTAACACTTCAGTAATTTTCGCTACTTTTAATTTCTCTTCTTATTATTTTTTCTTAGAAAAAAATGAATATTCTAAATTGCATATTTGAAAATTATAATAAAGATATTTTAAAGCAAGATGAAGGTTTTTTCTTTAGGTGATGGTAGAAATTTAAAAAAAAAAAGTGAGGATTCGAAGAAGAAGAAGAAAGGGGATGAAAGTTTATAGAAGATAAAGGGAGGGGAATAAGGGTCGAAGAAGAGGAGGGGGGGCGTATGGAGGGGGGGTCGGAGAAGATGGACGGGGGATTTGTAGAAAATAAAAGTGGTGGGGATCTTGAAGAAGATGAAAAGAGGGGTAGGGGGTGTTTTTATTTATTATTTTTATTTGAGTAAATACATTATTTCCACCCTAAACTATAAACAAAATTACTGAGACACATCCCAACTTAAAGGGGGTCCTATTACCCCATAGATTAATTAAAATCGTATTTTTGACAATCTTAAGTGCCTACGTGGCACATACGTGCGCCTACATGAACCTTCAGTATGGTGATTCACGTAGTGTGCCACGTAGGTCTTAAGATTGTCAAAAATATGATTTTGATTAGTCCAGGAGGTAATAGAACCCCCTTTAAATTGGAGTGTGTCAGCAATTTCGTTTATGGTTTAGGGTGGAAATAATGCATTTTCTCTTTTTATTTTATTATATATAATAATTAAAAAATCATTAAAATATTCCACCAACACTTTTTTTTTCGAAAACACGCACTTTATTTTTTTCTTTTTATAACGTCAGTCATTAAGGGGTAATATAATTCATGTGAAAGTTATTTAGAAAAATAAATAATTGCCTATAAAATTAAAATATTAAATTAAATTATAACTACAAATTCAAGGAGTATTTATTATTTTTCCATTAATTACATGACAAAAGACTGGATCAATAATTTGACGGCACTAAATATTTTCATTACATTCAACTCCCAGTACATAGGAACCCGGAACCAAAATATGCCCTTCAACTAAAAAAAGAATCAAGCATGCCATATAAAAAAAGCACCAAAATAGGTTTTGTGCACTTAATAAGTGCACAATGCCTTTACATTTGTAACGGCAGCCGTCTAACGGCGTTAAAAAAGTGAGAATGCACATTGTGCACTTAATAAGTGCACAATTCATTTTTTTATGGATTGTGCACTTAATAAGTGCACAATCCATTTTTTTGTAGATTGTGCACTTATTAAGTGCACAATCCATTTTTTAATGAATTGTGCACTTATTAAGTGCACAATCCATTTTTTAATAAATTGTGCACTTAGAAAGTGCACTTATTAATTAACATTGTGCACTTATTAAGTGAACAATTCATTAAAAAATGGATTGTGCACTTAATAAGTGCACTTATTAATTCACATTGTGAACTTATTTTATTCTATTTCATTTTATCTGGTTTAATTTTTTCAGTTCAAGTTTTATAATGAAAATGCACTTAACGTCCAGTTTGGATTAATTAAAGAATTACAACAAATATTAGGAGATCAAATTCATTTTTTTCTTTTAATCAAAAATTTACATATTATTCTGAAAAATAATTTCTTGAACATGCCCTGAGTTCATCAAAAAATCATTATCATTATCACTAAAAAAATTCTGGTCATCTTAGATAAAGTATAGACAAGCCAAACCTATTTTTTCATAATAAAACAACATAGCAATAATATAGCAATAGACGTGGCGAAAATTCAAGGGCTAACCTATTGAGAATAGATTAGAGTAGATCCACAAAGTGTTTTTTTTTAAGATAAAATTAGTAGCCGTTTGGTCATGAAAATTAATTTTTTTCGGAGTTGGAGTTGGAGTTGAAGATGAAGTTGGAGTTGGAGTTGTGTTTGGACATGTCTTTTTGAAATTTTTTCTAGACTTTTGAAAAATCTTTTTTAAATATAATTTTATGCCTTCAACTTTTAAAAATTATCAAAATCAGTCAACTACTAATTTACCTACTAACATACAACCAAATATTGAGAAAATAATTTATATGTCTTTAATTGATAAAATAATTAACAACAAACTAAATTATTATGATTGTTATTCGTCTAAAATTTGAATAAAAATATTACAAGTACGAGCTAAATAAGTTTATCTAACCATAATCGATTGAATAGATAAAAAAATATATTTTGATAGATATAAATATATTTTCTATATTCTTAAATTTGTTGATGAAAATTCTCAATTATTTTCACTTGAATTAATTATTTTATTGAATTTGTTCTTTAAAAAAAAAAACTACGGAATTTAGTTAATAAGAGGAGTTTGTGTAGAAATTTAAAGATTGGGGTTATATGTAATAATAATGGAAGTTGTAATTGGAAGTGGAAAAAAGGGAAAACAACAAAAAGTTATTTTCCCATTTCAGAATTTAATTTCGGAATTGTTTTCCAAATTTTCATCGCCAAACACCATAATTTCCAACTCCAAAAAAAAATTTCGGAAAAAAGGGAAAAATATTCATGGACAAACGGGCATCCTTATAATCTTTCTTTTTTCTTCTCGAAATTCTAATAAATTTTCTAAGCTTATATCTTCCGAAAATAACATTTATATCTTAATAGGGGTAATGAAGCACAATTCATTTTTTTTTTTTTGGATTGTGCACTTATTAAGTGCACAATTCATTAAAAAATGGATTGTGCACTTTAAGTGCACAATCCACGAAAAAATGGATTATGCACTTATTAAGTGCAGAATTCACGAAAAAATGAATTGTGCACTTATTAAGTGCACAATCCATAGAAAAAATCGATTGTGCACTTATTAAGTGCACAATGTGAATTCTCACTTTTTTGACATCGTCAGATGACTACCGTTATAAATTTAAAGGCATTGTACACTTAATAAGTGCACAAAACTTATTTTGGTGCTTTTTTTTTATATGGCATACTTTGATTCGTTTTTTAATTGTAGGGTATATTTTGGTTTTGGGTTCAGTACATAGTGAGAAGGTGGGTCAACACCTGCCGCTTCACGGAGTAGAGCATTGTAGCATTAAATGGAACACTGCTCTTCTACTGTTGGTCAGTATCAGCAAATAACAAGGTTAATCTCATAATTCCAGTCAAAGGAGTCGAAAATTCATATTTTAATATAATCTCTTCAAATGATAATAATTAAATTTTAAATTTAACATTTATACATATTTAGTAAACATTTTAATATATATATATTCTCTTTTAAAAAGAAAAAAATATTAAATGTGATCGAATACGGGCAAAGAGAGTTCTAGCTCCTCCTGATTTCAGACTTCAGCTACACGTCAAAGTAAAAAAAAAAAACATGTCACATCACACGTCTTTGTTTCTCTTCAATTTTGTGCGCCCCAGTGGGGAGAAGAGTCAACACACTGGAGTCTGGAGGCAGGTTGTCACTCACGAGTCACGTGCATTAATCTTGGCCACGTTAAGTCCAATGTATGAACAAGATCCATTATGGAGGAAAAGGACAGACGAGTATATCAAAAGCAAATCAGGACACCATGTACAATCCTATTTAAAATTTTATTAAATCATTAGGGATGTTAATTGTTGATTGTAGTATAAAATTTTGCCTTTAAATAATGTTATGTTTGATTGGTTTCCTAGAAAAATAATAATAATCGCCACATAATTAACGTAACATTAGGCTGGTTACACAAGAAAACTGATTAAAGTATAACTAATTGATATTTGATTGACGGCAATGAATATATATTTAGGGGTCGTTTGGTAGAGTGTATTAAAAAATATAATGCATCCATTAGTTAATGTGTACTACTAGACACTTTTCAAGTATTGCTCCCGTTGGACTTCTTATGTCGGGATATGGATCAAATAATAAATATTCCTTTTTAGGTGGTTTACGGGCAGCTGCCCAATCGGTACCTTGTTTGGTCTGTTTTTTTGCCTATTATAACTAATACAAGCATTAGTTATACAGTCTATTGTATATTGAAGTATGTATTAGTAATACACTTCATTTCCTATGTATTAATAATACAAAGACTTTTAACACATGCATTAACTTATTAAATAATCTTAATACCCCTCGATTTTCCTTTCAAAATATTTCACAATTACTTTTCCCGCCATTTTAATTTTCAACAGTGAATCTTCTCAAAACATTTCACAATTTATTTTCCCACCATTTTTATTTACAACAATAAATAATTGATTTAAATAACCGCAACATATTTTTATTTTGCTTCGAGGGTCTTTAAAAAAATTTAAAAAAAGTATTGAGACTATTCCTTAATTTTATATCTTGTATTTTATTTATGTTTCGACTATGTTAATCCGTCAGCGTAATCATGCGCAAAGATGAAGGTCTTGCAATTAATCATAAATCTCTATATACTAGTTCAACAATATATACTAGTTATGTTTGAGATGACAAAAGAACTTTGTTGCAAAAAAAATATACAAAGTCAAAGAAGGATGTTTTTGTAAACAAACACTTCTTTTATAGAAATTATATAACATATATTATTTCTTATACATCAAACCAAACAATGTATAAGAAATAATACATATATAATTAATATAAGTATAACTAATACAAGCATTACTAAACTCTATGAAACGACCCTAAGATTTTGGAGACAAAAGGCAGCCAATTATTATATTTGATTGAGGGTTTGAATCTTGTTTTTGTAGGAAAAATAAAAACACTAGTGATTCTCCCTAAGAAAAACAGAAAGAAAAAATATATATAACGGTGAACATATATATTTGGTGTTTAGGTTTGCTGTCATGAAATAATTCTATCATGATTAATCACCACATGATAATTTTACTATTCCTACATTAAAAATGTTGGCACAGCTATCATGCACACCCCACGAATGCATAGCACTGAGTCATTGTGCCCCTATATGAACAAAGACTATATTATAGCTCACATCACCATCTCTTTCAAGAAAACAAAATGGCCTACTTTATCTTCCTCCAATTCATCCTATTAAGTGCTATTTCATCCTTAGCTTACATCTCAGGACAGGCAGTTCCACCACCACCACCGACAGCCGCCACAACTCCTCCGTCCCGCGCAGCCCAAGAATTCTTGGATGAACATAACAAGGCAAGAGCTGAAGTGGGTGTTGGCCCTCTAACATGGAGTTCAATGTTAGCTAAAGAAACTAGCCTTCTTGTTCGTTACCAAAGAGACAAACAAAACTGCAGTTTTGCAAATTTAAGCAGTGGCAAATATGGTGGCAATCAATTATGGGCTAGTGGTATGGTCGTGACACCACGTATGGTTGTTGATTCTTGGGTTGATGAGAAGAAATTTTACAACTATGCTAATAATTCATGTATAGGGGATGATAAGTGTGGCGTTTATACGCAAATTGTTTGGAAGAAATCCATACAATTGGGTTGTGCTCAAGCTACTTGTTCTAAAGGACCTGCCACTCTTACAATATGTTTTTATAATCCACCTGGAAATGTAATAGGAGAGAAACCTTATTGATCTGCAATTTACATGATCTGATCTGTAATGTAACTTTTGTGTATTCTAAGACACTAGCTTTCATTTACAATAAGAAAGTCATTCTGTTCATTTGCTGGTATTATCCATTCTCTTTCTTCACTTTCAGTAAAACTAGCAACATATAACCGATCCAACTAATTAAGGTGCTGGGAGACGGAATCCGGAATTTAAATTTGATAGGTTCGATTTATAGTTTGTTAATTGGGAATTCATTAAATGAAACTATGAATTCAAAAATTTAATACTTGCTCTGTAACATCTGTATTGAAAATACTAAATTCAATTGAACCTATTGAATATATGTGGTATCCATGCCTTTGATGACTGATCTATGGTACCGGAGACAACCAAGAATCTTAATGTAAAGAGGACCTTGGGATTAAGACGCAATTGATCGATGCAACCACACCAACAACAAATGGGAATCTGAATTATATAAAAAAATGAAAGCAAAAAAGATGTTGCATACAAAACATTGTAGGCATTCTTCAGTCATTCTAACTAAAAAATTTGTATGCGATTATACAGAAGCGAGAAAAGGAAATAAGTTGCCTCTGAAAAGGAAAAGAAAGAAAAAGAGAGGTCTCATAAGACACTCTTTTCCCCTCTTTTCCCATGCTGATTCGATGAGCAATGCTTTTCATTTACCCTTAGTGAGACTCGAACCTACGACCTAATGGTTGGAGGTCAAAAGTGGCTTACTACTAATCAAATCTCTACAATCACATAAACAAGCTTTAACACACAATATAAGTAGTCACTTCACCAGCTACTTCATGATTAGATACCGAAAAGCAAAATTATGTGGAACCCATTCAATGTTCTTGTGAGAATTTCTCTGCTGAATCTTCTTTATGCTTCCTCTAAGAGATTCAGGTAAAGATTGCTGGATCATCTCCATCACACCAGCAGGACATAGGCCAGCATCTTTAGCAAATGACTCCACAACTTTTGGTAAAACAACTTTCTGATCCTTCTTCACACCAAAAGTTGCTCTAATGTATTCTTCGTTTGCTGCTTCCAGCTCCTGAAACACTCTCTTCGGTGTATAGACTCGTACCTGACAATGGAAATGTTTGGCCAGTGAGACAACCAAGTGGAAAAATTGCTCATCGAAGAAATTACAGCACTGTTAAATGCTATGTAACTCAATTGTTATTGAATCTAAGAAAAATGATTGTCGCAAACTTCAAGGAGAAAGCAAGATTATGGACAATACCGCAGGATCTAAATGATTGCCTGAGCAGAGTGCAAAGTGCAGAAGGGGTTCTGGATGTTCAATAGCATAGGCTTGTCTTTCGTCGCCTGCCTTAAATTTTCCTCTAGAAGAACGTAACAAGCGTAGCCACTGCATCAGCTTTATCAGCAATATAAATACAGAATTTGAGAAATCCAACCAAAGGACCAGTAAATTAAACAAGACATGCAGGAATCAGAAAATACTAGGCATGAGGATCGATCACTTAATATGAATAGAGTAGGCACAAGATGCTTACAAGAAAAAAGAAGATCATTAGATGCTTTTGGGAGATTCTAAGATAATGCTGGTTCAACACGACTACTTCTAGAGGTTTCGAGTAGTAGAGAACATAATTGCTGAAAATGCAAGTTAAGATGAAATGCATGTGAAACAAGAAACTAGTTTATGAGGTGCACCTGTCCTGATCTAGACATCCGACATCCCAAGATAGAGCTCTGTATCATATTCGTACTGACTACATGACCACCGACATTATAGGCAGCCTGAATTAAGTAAAAAGGTAAGACAAAATC
Organism: Capsicum annuum; assembly: GCF_002878395.1. Lineage (NCBI taxonomy): Eukaryota > Viridiplantae > Streptophyta > Magnoliopsida > Solanales > Solanaceae > Capsicum > Capsicum annuum. The sequence goes on from NW_025894220.1 coordinate 1,191,268, forward strand.
TACCGAGCAATTCTTGGCCAAAGAAAAAAGTTGTCTCACTAACCTTCAAGAGTAGTAAAACTCTCTTCTCATTCTTTTGTGGAACCCCATAAGATAAAAATGCCTGGATAGGAATAGTTGAAAAACATCATGAGCTCAGAGTGATTTAGAACTTCACAGATTTCTTAACCTATAATGCTGAAAGTTTAATCAAGGATAATTACATGCATCACCAATGCATTGTGTATGTTAATCCAGAATGCTAGCTTTTCTGCATGGCTCAACTTTTGTGGATTTATTACTTCTAGGCGAGAAACAATTGACCTGTAATTTAAAACCTTAATGAGCATTTTACAGCAAGAAATTGCTAAATCTCAGATTTCCTCACCTGAAGTTTTGCAACAAAGGCTCAATATCACCTAGCCTGTGACTATCTTTATATATACATTGTACTTCAACCATTGTGCTGTAAGGTCCACGGAACTCCTTCAGCCCTTCCACATGAAAAGGATTGTCCAACCGAACATCAAAAGAAAAATCTTTCCTAAATCCTGGGCTCCATATGTCACATTGGTCTTTCATAGAAAAGACACTCATTGATGACAAGGATGAGGTTGGTGATGAGAGACATGGATTTGAAAGAGGTGGATCAGCAAGTTTGCAGTATATGGTACACATGCACCTTACCATGTCCTCAGACAGCTTATTTGGTGTCTCTGGAACATGATCAGAAATACGGGTGCCAAGATGCTGGGCCAAACTGATTAAATTTGCAGAAGTGCCAAGATGTGCGTACTGCAAAGAACCAGTTAAAGTAAAAGTCTAAATCTCCATTTCTCATTGTTCTGTAGAGGAAAGTAATAACACTATAACATGGATTGATGCAAAACTAATATGTAATCACTCCTTCCCCTCAAAAAGGAAAAAGTTCAGCAAAAACTTATCACTGATGCAACATACCTTCATCATTGATGATGATTGAGATTGACAAGCACGCAAAGCTTTGCCTGATATTTCCTCTGTTGTGGAAGCTCTCTTTGACAGAGCTGAATGCTGAGTTAGTGAGGAACGGCTTCGATGGACCCCAGATTCTCTAACTTTGTCTTCTGTTGTGCTATTTGTTTCTTTCCATATTTTTGATGCTGACTGTTTATCAGGTTGAGCACAAGAATTTTCCTGTCTTACTATAGTATCACATTTAGAAAATTCAAGGTGCCTTCTTATTTTGGTATTCGTAGGAGATTTTAGTTTATCTCTTGTGGGAGGAAACAAGGATGAGATCTCTTGATCAAATGCTTTACGATACAATGAGAGAAGATACTGCTCCAAACGCATTACTTCCAACTCTAGTACAGCAATTTCTCTAATCAGTTCTGTGGGTAGCTGGAGTCAATTGAAAAGAATACTCTCAACACATGACCAACTTTTAGGGTATTAAAAGCAAAAAAAAAAAAAAACTCAATTTTGACAAGAATAACCATGAGCGGGACAGTGAAAGCAGTTATGGCAAATTGACAATAGAGTATGTGAGCTTTACACACTAGCTATGCGCTACTTCACAAGGAGATGTAAGAAGTGTGGAACACTCAAATTTACACAAAAATCTTACAGAATCTCTAAACTTATTCAATAAGTAACCAGAATAATATGTCAGATAACAGTGCATCATTAGGGCCGCAAGAATCAGGAGGAGCTACCTTAGACATTGCGGTCTGAGTGATGTTTTGCAAGAAAGATTTACATCCCAATGCTTTCTCTAAAGAACATCGAACTGTAGTTTGGTGCTCTAATCTTCTCTCTAGCTGCATTATCTGTAAAGTAGTTAAGTTTTCGACCAATTTAGACATTAATAATCTGTTGAACCAAACTAGAATTAACTGTTTTATCATCTCTATTTTGTTATCTCTTGCCTCAAAGAACCTTGGACTTCCTTAGATGACTGCTTCTTCTTGCTCTCATTACAGTCATTTGTATCCGCTTATCCTAGAAAAGAAAACATATATATCCTCAGATATTCCAAATGCCTGGTAATATTTAGGCAATTGTTTGATTTGAGAACACAAATATCCTCAGATATTCCAAATGCCTGGTAATATTTAGGCAATTGTTTGATTTGAGAACACAACAATATAGCAACTGAAGTACTTCAAGATGATGTCAAAACAAACTTAAAAGGGCACAAGGAAGAAAAGGTACAATGTAAGTAATGATGCAAGTTAAAGATCAAAAGTTCATGATGTGTCCAACTCTACTTTTCCTTTTCCTTTTCCATCCTCTTTAACTTGTGAATTTTTTGTCATATTCTGCTCTGAAAGCTCTAATATAAAACAGGAAGGACACATGGAAGCTTCCTTACCAATTCACTCGATTAGTCTGTACCGAATGATCTGCATTCTCCTTATATCCTCGAGTATACGGGAAGCTGCATTCGTGAAAATCATTAAGCAAATAAAATGTTAACTGAAACACTAGACGTCACCCCAAATATCATGGTGTGGAAGATTAAGCTACAAAACATTTTCAGGAAGACACTGTGGCTCCTACTGTAAACAAACAATCAGTCAAAGAACTAAAGCAGTATGACATTAACAAGATACGAAGATAACAAAAGCCCTTCTATTTTCTTTTCCCATTCTTGCTACAAAACCTTTAAACTTTTGCTTTAAGACCAAGTAAAGAAAACTAGAACACTTTAACCAAGAAAATTGCAATATCAGCTTTCGAGGAGAATATCCACCCAAGTGGAAAGTCTTTCAACTTAGAGAAACCTCAAATACAAAAAACAGAGAAAGAGAGATTGCAAAATACTACTATTATCTCCATCTCAAGTTATGTGGTATAGTTCAAATTTTGAGAGTAAATTCTTTAATTCACTGTGAATTCCAACACATAATCTTTAAATAAAACTAAAACTACCTTAAAAGAACCACAAGGCATATGAAAAAATCACATACAAAGAAAAAAACAGTTTGATTCTCAAAATCGGAAAGGTGCCACATAAATTGGCACCGCGAGACTATACACTATACAATAACAAGAAGAAGATATCCAATGGTTACCTCTTAGAACGCTTTTGTTTAGAATTGGTTACTTGCATTTGTAATAGCTTTCTCCAAGTAACCAACACCCTTCTCCCCACTCCTTTTCAAGAACTAACTTGAAAGCTTGCCATGAACATGCTCTGAAGTTTGAAAAAGAGCTTGCTAATACAGAAAAGGCAGCCCCTTTTGACTGAGAATTAAAGTAAGTATTGCTTATATAAACTCTTTTGCTCCAAAAATCTGTTACACGCAGAGTCCCAATATAGGAGTAGCTTTTTTGGGAGTAGCGTAGAAGGAGCGGAACTTTATTCTACAAAGGGCACATTAAATCAACTAAGTAGTACTAAAGCTCTAAATGTCAAATTAAAGGTGTCCAAAAGCAAAGATCTTTACTTGATTACAGGAAAGTCCTTAAAATGGTGGCTGAATAATGAAGAGCAGATTGAAACTATAACTCTATTACAGATTAATTAAATGGAAGGGTTCATTTTACCAAGTATTGACAACCCATTGGAAGAAAAAAGAAGTAACTAAATTAATAGGATTGTACTACAAGATTTTTAGCGGTAATAAATATGTATTTTAATAAAAAATGCTAAAGCTTTATCGATATTAATTAGTTATCATTGAATTCTGCTATAAGCTTTAACCACATTTACAAAAATATTTAAAATATAATTATTATTAATAATTATCTCTAATATATAATTTGACAATTATTAAACTATTATTGTTAATTACCTCTAAATATTTTTTTTGTCTAGGCGTGGTATATATATATTGAATCATGGAGTTGGTGAAAACAATGTTATAATGTTAGACCATCCTAAGTTTGGGGGAAAAAAAAAATTTAATTATTTTCTCCAAACCCATAGGTCTAGCCTTTTGATGTAAAATTGAGCATTTGGTTGTATCTTTTGAGACCAACTGTAAGTTGTATGCTTGAAAATTAGAGACCCTGACACAATTGAACAAGCGCTTCATGTGGATCCAACCACTCCATAAAATGATATATTATATGAGCAAGTGTGTATATTTCCATTAGTATTATTATTATTATAATTCAAGCCATATATGTAACGATTATTTACCCCATAATAAAAAGAATGGCATCTCATCAAGCTTAAACAATAAAGAAGTTCTTATCCAAATATTATGTTTATGCATTACTCAAAATTAAGCCTGTCAAACCGGTCGGGTTGATCCGAACTGGCCCATTTAATGAAATCGATCCGATTTAACCCAGTCCGGTAAGCCCAAGAGCTTTAGGGTACCGGATCTCGGACCGATTTTTTGTTTTGGACCCGGTTAATCCGGCCCGGACCCAACCCATTGGGGGCCGCCGGTTAACCGGCCCGGCCTGGGTTTTTTTAAAAAAAAAATAGATTTTGGACCAAACTAGTTGTTGGCCCAATGGCTATATAGCCGTTTTTGGGTCCAAACGGCTAGTTTGGGTCCATTAATTAAAAAAAAATTACTTTTAAAATTATTTTTTAATCCCAAAAAAATTTTTATAAATACCCTACACCTTCAAATAATTTTTCACACAATTTTTAATTCTCTTAAATCTCAATTCTCAATTCTCAAATATTTTATAAATTTAATTTCCTAAAGTGCTCACTTTAATTTTTTAATTTTGCGATTACAAAGTACGAATGGAAGTTTCTAAAGTCGCAACCTTCGGATACTTCCAAAATTTGGTATTGTCGTTCCATCTCTTATGTTTAATTTTTATTTAGTGTATTAATTATTGAATATTTAATTTTATTATATTTGTGTATTTTGAATTTTTTTAGTTTAATTTATATTATGAATAAATTAAGAGACCTCGCTACTAAAGGTGTTAAAAAAAATTATCCCGGAAGTAGTAGTGGTAGTAAAAAGTGAATTACTAGCGATAGAGGTAGTTCAAAAAGTAGATATACCCGTGTGCCTCCGACATTGCTTAGTCAACCTTTTGAGGAAGAAGTAGGTATATCTTTAGGTGTAGGTGCTCACGATATGGATTATGTAGAAGTTCAGAAAAATTACGGTATAGAAGAAGAAAATGAAGTAGATGCGGTTAATTTAGACGAAGATGATGAAAATATTGGTGAAACACCTGCAGTAGGAAATGCTAACGTTAGATCTGAATCGATTAATCCGTCCTCCCCAATCCCCAAGAGCTCGTAAAACAATTAGTATTGCATGATAATTTTTTGAACCTATATCAGATATTGAGGTGCAATGCATTATTTGTCAACAAATATATAAGCATAAAAGTGGAGGCAAGCATGGGGGTACGGGTACGTTAATAAGACATATAGGTGATGCTCACGAAAGAGAGTTAAATATTGCACGAGGTGGTGGGGATGTTGGTGGGTCAATGCAAACTAGAATGGACCCAACAACCGGTCAGGTAACAAAGAAGTATAATAAATTGAGAGACCGGGAAGAAATAGCTAAAATTGTAGTTGTGGGTTGTTTGCCTTTTAGTTTTCCTTCTTCTGATGTCTTTATTCATTATATTCAAGCAATTTATAATCTTATGTTTAATGGTGTTCCTAGAAGTACTTGATGATCTGATATTTTTAGACTTCATTCACAATATTATTTTTATTTATCAACATTGTTAAAAAATATTCAATGTAGATTGTCCCTATTTTCTGATCTTGGTCGTGTTGTAAATAAAAATGATTATTAAACCGTTACTTGTCACTAGATGGATAGTAATTTTGTGATGCAAAAACGTATTCTTGCTTTTTTATATGATGAAGATCGTAAACATACTGCAGATTTTATTGTTGATTCTATTGTTAAAGTTGCCGGATTTTATGGTATCAAAAATAAAATCTTATGTATTGCTTTTAATAATGCTTCTAACAACAAAACTGCTATAAAAAAATTAAAATCTAAGCTATCTCCGTCGTTGCCTGAAATTTTTCATATTAAATGTGCATGTCATATATATAACTTAATTGTAAAAGATGGTCTTGAATTTTTTGACCTTTATATTGAAAAAATCCGTCTTGCTGTTGGTTTTATTCAAGAAAATAATCGAAGAAAAAAATTTAGAGAATTTAAAATTAAATATCAAAAAAATGGACTTGCACCGATATTGATGCATGAGAAAATTGCTATTAGATGGAATTCTACGTATGATTTTTTAAAAACTTGTTATAAATATAGAGTTCCTATTACACTAGTTTTTAACCAACATTGCGGTTCATTTGCTGATTCTGCTGATTGCATGCTACATGATTCTGATTGGGTTGTAATTAATGACCTTGTAAAGTTTTTAGAAAAATTTTACGTAGCTACAGTTGAATTTTTCGGTGCTTATTATTCTACTTTTTGTAATATTTTGGCATATATAGCCGATATTTCTGGTTTGCTTAAAGAATATAAAAATAAAGAAGGTTATAAAGAAGCTGTTGGTGTCATGTTTACTAAATTTAAAAAATATTTTTTCCCAATTCTCCTTATTTACTTGATTGGTGCTATGCTAAATCTGTGCATGAAATATAATATTATGTGCCACTTTAGTACTATTATTTATGCTAACTTAGAAATAAATACAAACAATGATTCTGAACAAGTACAACCCAATTTGTGGACGGTTATGGATGATGCGAATGAATATATAGAAAAATTATATAATCGCTATGCTGGCTTATTTGATTTAGTTGTACCTACAAATATCACTCCAACTGTCGTTCCTCATCCTCCCGAGGAGCCATCATCTTCTAAAAGACCGGCACATAGTGGTTTTCGTGATTCCTTTTATGATTTACCTTGTTGGAACAGTGTTGATGACAGAGCTTACACATCAACTTATCGGGAAGAGCTGAAATATTATCTTCGATCTCCGCCAGAGGATCGCAAACGACGGATCAACACGTTCGATTGGTGGAGGAGTAATGAAACACAATATCCTGTGCTTTCAAGATTAGCTAGAGATATCTTGAATGTTTCAATATCAACCGTTGCATCAGAGAGCGCCTTTAGTCAGGAACGACAACATCTTGGAAACAACCGACACTCATTGGGAAGAAATTCAATGAATGTTCTAGTTTGCCTCAGAGATTGGATTAGAGCGGAAAGAAGAAACCAAGGAATGGAACCAGAGCTGAACGACGAGCTGAAACTTGAAGAAATTATGTCTTCACAGGAGAACTCAGCAGAATCAAGTCCAATGCATGGTTTTGCCCCTGTTGATTTTGACTATCCTATGCAAGTTTCCGTTAATATTAACATGAATGAGTTGGAAAAAATGATGCATAATTTGTAGATTTTTCATTCATGTAAATTATAAATTTTGGATCATTTCGCAATCAATAAAATTCAACATTCATACACTCCTTAGTCCTTACTTTGTAATTTTTTTCATTTAATGATTTAGATTGATTTTCTAATTTAAATTAAAAGTTTACTTCTAATATATTATTAATTCACTACCAAGTATTATTAATTTATTATATTAAGTAGCATGTGTTTTGTATATTTGTGTATATATCTTCTATAGATGTGTATATTTAATGTATACATGTGTATATGTTTTATAAATTGTATATATATTGTAGTGTGTGTGTGTGTGTATATATATATATTTTAGTATATGTTTTATTTAAAGTAGTACATATATATTGAATGGTGCGTATATGTGTGTATATATCTTCTATAGACATGTATATTTAACGTATACATGTGTATATGTTTTATAAATTAGTATATAACTATATAACTATATAACTATATATATATATATATATATATATATATATATATATTGTAGTATATTTTATTTAAAGTTTAAAGTAGCAATATACATTGAATGGTGCGTGTATATGTGTATATATTTTTTAAATTCTAATGTAGTATATACTCTATATATAGTGTGTATTTATTGTTTAACGTATTTAAAATGTTTATAGGTGAGTATATATAGTGTATATTGAAAAAAAAATTTATTTTTATTTTTGACCGGGTCTGACCGGGTTTTGGTGGGTTTAATCGGGTTGGGTTAAGTAGACCGAGTTAGGGTTGTTTTTAAAGAGTTTACTGTTGAGACCGGTCCAACCCACTTAACCCAACTTGGACCCGACCCGGCCCACAACCCAGATAATTTTAATGGACCAGTTTTGGGTTGATCTGACCCGACCCACTTAACACCCTTTACTCAAAATCAACAAAGAAAAAGAAAAAAAAGAAGGTCCCCAGAATGGCTTGTTTTAGAAAGCGGATTTGTAAAAAGAGAACTTTCAGTTGAAAATTAGTTCAATATTTTTATAGGTAAAATAGTATTTTAAGGAGAACCAAGTGTAACAAAATTGATCAGCCATTACGCGTAGCTATTACATGATACTTGTTGCTAGTGAAAGATAGAATGTATTTAAAATTAATCGAGGTGTGTGTAAGTTGATTTGGACATCAAGATTATAATTTATTTATTAAAAAAAAAAGGATTTTATGGAGTCTAATCATTTACAAGGCATTGAAAACACTTACCTAGCCTTAGAATGGAAGGAGAGGGGTTTTGGAGCTCTTAAGTCGAATGGGAAGAGCGAAAACGAGAGAGAAGGTCAGATTTTATGAATTTATAGAAGTCGTCAGGTGATCACCTATGACAACTCATATAAGACCGAAGATGGTACATACAGATCGTAAATGGGCAAGTCTTCTTAAATAAGAAATTTGAAATATTAAAAATTAGATTCATTAGCAATCATAACAAGTAAATATGACTTGAATCCTTGATGGCGTGAACATGATTTAAAGTAACAAGTATATATTACCTAATTAATCTCTATCACAATTGAAATCCAAATCTTGTAATTTAAAGCAATTTTTGAATTATCTGTATTGTTATTTTCTTAAGAATATACTTGCTCGTTTTAATTTATTTATCTTATTTTTTAAGTTTATTTAAAAAAGAATTATACTTTCTATATTTAGTACAATAACTCTTTACCCCAATATATTACATGACATATTTAAAATCACAAAATTCAAAAGGCATTTGATACATTATACACATCTTGATTTTCAGATTTATTAAATTCAAAAATCTTATTTATTATTTTAAACTTTGTGTCAAGATAAACTAAGTAATAAAATTAAACTGAACACAGTCACTCCATATCCCATATTATACTCACCCTTAATCTCCTTTTTCTTTTTTGAAGCGAGACACTGTTTTTTCTTTCAGCACTATACATTTATATATATTACTAGCCTTAAATGATTTGATGATACAAAAGATTATTCACATTAACAATATATAAAATTTAAATTCATTATGATACGTAATATTTTTTAAAATCCCCTAACTAAAAATTACTGACTTTCCACTAGCTAGCTATGCCATTATTTATTAGGTAACTAGGACGGTCTCGCTGGTTTTGTCGTGAGGTTCACCTGCCCAATTGAAAAGGCTATTTCTTATACCTAGGACTGTTAAAAATCAAACCGTAATCGTTAATCCAATCGTAAAATTAGTTTATTGACTAATTAGTAATGGGTTATCAGATTAATGATTGGAAAACAGAATTTTTTTTATAATTAATGGCTTATTGGTGCTGGGACGAATTACTCAATTTTCTTATCGGGTAAACCGTTAATCCATTAAGAATTTTTATAATTATATTTTTACCCCTAGATATCTAAGTATTTTTTATCAATCCAACATATAAAACTCCATTTATTATTCTATTCACTTCTTAGTTTAGAAAATAATATGCCACTTCTTGTGACGTTTAACCATAAAGTGCAGATCAGACTCCCTAAAATGTAAAGAAAATTTGAAATTAGTTCTTAAACCAAAACATAAATTATTCTTGACAACACAAAGGACCGCAATAAAAATGAAATAACTCAAATGTGTCTTTTTCAAAGTTTGATATATAACATAAAAATTCAAATAATATGAAAGTTTTAATTTTTTTTTTGTCAATCCAGTAATTAAAAATGTTTCTACATACATTTTAGGTCAAGAAGAAAATTCTTATTTGATTCGATGTTTTAACCTATTAATAACTACATGAACAAAACTCAAGAAGTCTAAAAGATTGATAAGTAGATCAATCATAGTATAAAAACAACTTAATTGGTGAAGAAACGGAGAAACTACCAATTTATCCGTTACATCATCCGTAATCGTCCATTAATTGTTAATCCGATACCGAACCAACCATTATCTTATTGGATGGTTAGCGGATTAGTATATTTAAAAATCGATAACTAATAAGCCAAATCGCTAAGCATAATTAAACAACCGATCCAACCGATAAGCAGTCCTACTTATACATGTGTGTTTCCAACAAAGTTTTATAGTGACAGAAATAAATTGCAATCACAAATAAAAATATGAAGAAACAAGAATTTTTATTGATAAACGAGGTGGTTACAAATCTGTTCCTCTCTTGATTCTTCTCGCAATTTTCTCCGTAATTCGAGGACCGTTAGTGGCATATTTCTAGAACATAACATAGGATGATCTCTTTATGAATATCCCATGATTTTGTGGGATATCCCGATCTTTTTACGAATACCCATCAGTTTATGGGATATTCAAGATGTCTGTTTCAGGGAATTGTTACCCTTTAAATAGGCGAAATTTAGGGTAAAGTAGCCTCCTAGAACTCTAATAGAATTTGAATTCTTCTTGAAGAGTCCCACAACGGAATTTAGGGTAAAGTAACCTCCTAAAACTCTAACAGAATTTGAATTCTTCTTAAAGAGTCCCACAAATTTTAGATGTCTACAAATGCCCCTACTTCAAGGCTTGTCGAAGTGTAGATTTGATGACGAGTCTTGAAGTACCAATAGAGCTTACATCTTTATGCGGCTTCCACAGATTTGCAGATTTGATTTATGATAGAAGAGATGAAGTGCAGATTTGGTTCCACTGGGCATGCCAATTTTGTTGGACAATAAAATTTCTCGAGACTGAAAATAATAATCGAGACAAGAAAATATTACAACAATTAATTTATTGATTTCAGTGTGAATGTTACAATCTCTATGAATCCTCTAATTCGTCTTTTCAAATATAAATTCAAGGGCTTAAAGCTTGATCTTGAATTTGAACTTGATTTGATGGACTTGAGGGATTTGATCTTGACTTGTGCTTGAATTAAAGGGCTTTTGAGCTTATTCTTGAATATTGCGGTCTTCTTGATAAACTTGATTTGAATGCTTGAGCTTTGTAGAAATTGCGGCGTTTGATCCACTAGCTTTCTCTTGCTTCTTGTTAGAGTTCTGTTTTTTTTTCTAAAGTATGAGACCCCTATTTATAGTTGTGGAAAGAGAAGAGTCATGATGAAGATGAACTTCTTTGTCCAATCAAATTCAAGTGATGTGGCGCCTTTTATGGGCTTTGATTTCATTGGTCATGCTGCATCATTTGATATGTGGCATGGACCTATTGGCTCCTTCACTTGACAGGGCATGCGACATCATTTGACACGTGACACTTATTTGGGCCTCTAGAATATGACAATATCTTGGGCTTAGTAAAGTGGACTCATCATTTGTAACCCAAATTAATGGACTAACTCAATAAATATTGGACCTTATTTAAATTCATACATGTTTGGATTTAAATAATTAATCCAATTATATTAATCCATAATATACACAATATTTATTTGGGACTAATATATTTTAAATTTAATATAATCCAAATTTAGTACCGATTTAAATTTAATAAAATTTCAGCATTCATGCTGTGATGGGAAGAGAGGAACAGTTTTCCTTTTACAGTTTTCCCAAAAGAAAAAAAAAGGTTTACAACAAGCCAAAAATTCAACTAGTATTTCATGTTGGGTTCGAAATCAAATGGGCGTCATGCAAAAGTTTAAAATTTACAAATCAAAGCATTGATAATTCAGATAACAAATAAAAATATACTAAAAAGACATATTGCTAGTATGATTCAGTCAAACGACCTACATACGAAAAACTAATAATGAAAAACATAAAACCTATTGGGAGAAAATCTCTCCCTAAACAAAATTCTTAAACGACTATATTGTGCATGCGATTGTGTTGTGTCTTGAGAAAGGAGATCTTCTATTTATAGAACTACAAAACTCTTTTTCTAAGAAATAAAAAACCTAATAGGAAAAAGAGATCTTTTCCAATAAGAATTTTTTTTTCCATAAAGAAAATAATTCTAATTGTGGTAGAAAATAAGATGAAGTAGGAAATTCAAGGCAAATCTAACAAATCTCCCCTTGGCCTGAATTTTTGGCAAATCAATCTTGATATTCTTCTTCTTCACATAATCTTCATCTAATTTGCATCGCTGTTATTTGTCATGGTTAAAAATAAAGTTGAAAATATTATGAGTTAAAAATGATTTAAAAAACATCTAATTTTTATTTTTAAAGATATAGTAGCAAAAATGTTGAAAATATGCTTTAATCTCTCTCTTCACATGTAACTAGACAAAGATCTTCATTATCATCAAATTGGTTGCATTGAAACCGCTATCGAACCTGTTTAATATCGTCTCACCACACCATTAAACCATAGGCTCGGATACCATGTTGAGTTCGAAATCGAGAGGTCGTCATACGGAAGCTTAAAATTTACAAACCAAGATGGTGATAATTCAAATGACAAATAAAAATATACTAAAAAGACATATTGTTAATATTATTCGATCAAACGACCTACATATGAAAAACTAATAATGAAAAATACAAAACCTATTGAAAGAAAATCTCCCCTAAACAAAACTCTTAAATGACTACATTATTGATGTTATTGTATTGTGGCTTGAGAAAGGAGATCTTCTATTTATAGAACTACAAAACTCTTCCTCTAAGAAAGAAGAAACCTAAAGGAAAAAGAGATCTTTTCCCATAAGAAAATCTTTTTCCATAAAGAAAATAAATTGTAATTGTGGTAGAAAATTAGGTGAAGTAGGAAATTCAGGGCAAATCCTAACAAATTTCCTCTTGACCTGAATTTTCGACAAATCAATCTTAATGATCTTCTTTTTCTTCACATAATCTTCATCTAATCTGCATCACTGTTGTTTGTCATGGTTAAAAATAAAGTTTAAAATATTATGAGTTAAAAATGATTTTAGAACATCTTATTTTATTTTTAAAAATGCAACAACAGAATGTTGAAAATATGATTTAAACTCCTTCTCCACATGTAGCTAAACAAAGATCTTCATTATCGTCAAATTGGTTGCATCTTAATTTGAAAACGCGATCAAACCTGTTTAATCTCGTCTCACCACACCATTGGACCATTGAACCATAGACTCTGTTACCACTCGTTGGGTTCGAAATCGAGAGGGCGTCACACGGAAGCTTAAAATTTGCAAATCAAAACAGTGATAATTCATATGACAAATAAAAATATACTAAAAAGACATATTGTTAATATGATTCGGTCAAACACTACTAAAAAAATAAGTTTTACGACCACATAAAAGCAACCACAGTTAGTGGTCGCAAAAAAAAGCGACCACAGGTTGTCCTTTTTTTCATTTTTTCTAAAAAAAAAAATAAAAATAAAAAAGAGACCACATTTGGTCTCTTTCATATTTTAAAATTGTCAAATACTAATTTCAAAATTCTTCTTAGATTTTCATATTAAATATAATATTTTTTAAAAACTAAAAGCGACCACAAGTGGTCAATTTTCGAATAAAAAAATCTATTTTTTTCTAAAAGCGACCACTACATTAAAAAATAAAATTTAAAATATTATGCAAAAATCGATCACTTGTGGTCACTTTTTCATTAAAAAATATTTAAAATAAATATTTACGAAAAAATGACCATAAGTGATCGGTTTTTGATTAAAAAATAAAAAATAAAAATTTTTGAGAAAGCAACTACATGTGGTCACTTTTCTTTACAAAAATTAAATAAAAAATATTTTTAAAAAAGTGACCACTTGTGGTCTCTTTTGATTAAAAAAATTTAAAAAGAAAATTATTTATAAAAAAAGTGACCACTTGTGGTTGCTTTATGATCAAAAAGTGAAAAAAAATTTGAAAAGCGACCACCTTTAAAAAATTAAATTAAAAATATTTTTGGAAAAGTGACCAATTGTGGTTGTTTTTAGATTAATTCTTTTTTTAAAAAAATATTTTACAAAAAGCAACCACTTGTGGTCGCTTTATGATTAAAAAAATGAAAAAGAAAATATTTTGGAAAAGAGACCACGTCGCTTTCCTTCAAAATTAAATTTAAAATATTTTTGAAATATCGACCACAAGAGGTCGCTTTCTGATTAAAGAGAATATTTATGAAAAAGCAACCAAATGTGGTCGTTTTTCATTAAAAAATAAATTAAAAATACTATGCAAGAACCGACCACTTGTGGTCGCTTTTTGATTTAAAAAAATATTTGATATATTATATGTAAAATCAAATATATTTTTAATATGTATTAAAAAATTTTAATTACACTAACCATATGTAGTAGATTTTTCATATAATAAAAATAAAATTAATTAAATTTAAAATTTGTAAAAGAATTATACTAAAAAATAAAATAAGAAATATATTAAATGAAATAAATAAATTGCGTTAAACATAATCTTTGTATATTGAATACGTTGATATCTTATAGATGAGGTAATAATATTCTATTGGAGTTATAACAATGTAAGGTACATATATAACCAACAATTCATCAAAATATAATGAATACGTTTACGTATTCAAGAGTTGATATAGACCGTTGAAGTTATAATATTAATATAATACTATTAATTCATCAAAGTATATGCTTATGTTGTGTATTGGGTAATTATATACTAATGTATATGTTATGTATATACTACACGTTTAGAACTTTGATAGTCGATAGTAAGTGATATATATATATATATATATAGGGAGGGTATGTATGTGTGCGCATGCGTGCGTGCATGTGCATCTCGTGTATTGCAAAAGGTCAAAATCTATAACTGGTTGTATCCAAGTATATATTGAATACTTTGATTCAAAGCGATCTAAGGAATAATATACTGTAATACGTTGAAGTTATATTAGCGTAAATTAATCAAATTAATCGATAATTTGTCAAAGCATGTATGAAATACATTGCCTTAAGAGGTAATATACTTATGTGATGTATATACTACGAATTTAGAACCTGATAGTAGATAAAGTGTGTGTGGGGGTGTACATACATATATATATGTGTGTGTGCATGTGCGTGTGTGTGTGTCATTTAGTGATGTACAAAGTACATAGTCAAAAGCTAACTAATGTATACAATTATATATATTAAATAGGTTGATATCATACGATCGATGTAATAATATCCTGTTGAAGTTATAATAACGTAAGATAAACTAATCGATAATTCATTTAAGTTTATATGAAATACGTTGCATTATGGAGTAATATATTCGTGTATTTGATCTATATAGTATGTAGTGGAATCTGATAGTTGATTTTTTGTGTGTGTATATATATGTATATATTATGCAATAACATACGTAGTACGTAGTCCAATGCTTACATTTTTATGTATGTATTTATATCTCATATAGTGATGTACATAGTATGTAATCAAAAGACAATTAAATGTATTCAGTTATATATTGAATACATTGATATCATACGATCGATTTGGGTAATAATATACTGTTAAAGGTATAAATAATAACGTAAGATAAACTAATCGGTAATTAATCGAAATTCATCATAATTTATGAAATGCAATGATATCATTATACAATTTAGGAAATATACTACTCGTGTTAAAGTAATTATAAGATAACTAATAATCTAATTTATATATGCATTGCATTAAATTATTTGCATTAAAATAGTAGCCAATTTCATTTAATTTTTCAAACTCACTTATTTTTTAGCCTAATTTTGTCCAATTTTTGCCTAAATTATGTCCAATTGGACTCAATTTCATTTCAATTTTTTATCCAATTTTGACTAAATTTTGAATTCCCCATAACTTTAAATTTCAGTCGTACCTCCCTTTCGCTCATGTCTCTCTCACTCTCTTCACCATCATTATCACCTCTTCCTTCGATGAACCAAGAGCCACCACCACCAGCTCCGGCTGGTGAGTGTCACAAATCCCATCAGAAAACCATCCGCCATCATTGTCGCTGGCTAGCGAAAATTCCACTGGCAAAAATCTAATCCTATCCAGTTGTCTAACCAAAAATCAGGTTTGTGAGCTTGATTTTATTCGTCCATGTTATACATTGAAAAAAGACAATTCTCAATTCTTCTGCTTTAAGATTGCAGTTGACTCAGAAAAACTAAGATTCTTACAAAGATTTGGGAAACACTTCATCATTTTGAAGGTGCTTCCTTCTGGAGTTTACCAGTATAGGTTTGTAGTTGATGGACAATGGAGGTTTTCCCCTGACTTGCCTACGTGAATATATAATATGAGTCAGATTAGCTACCCTATCAAACCAAGAAGAGTATAATCTTTATTTGTTATTCTCCTGCAAGATATTAGTTTTTGAAATGAAGTTTTGGCCTGTGACCATTGTAAGGGAGTTTACAACTAAGTCTCTCCATCCTGGACATTTTTGCTCTGTGACAATCTCATTACGAAAACAAAGTGTCAGCATATGGATCCTTAGCCTGGATTTTATTTTGTTCATAGATATCATTAGTAGTAGGTGGTGGGTAGATGTTGAGTTTTCTACCTAAACCTATTAGAAGTTAAAGCGGTAGCCTTTTTGAAGAAATTTATGTTTTGGTTTTAACTTTTGGATACATTGTGCTGCAGATATCATTTGATTTATGCTGACTTGAAATATGAATTAGTTACTTGAAAATGGTTAAGTGTAGTTACTTGAAATGTGAATTAGTGACTTAAAAATGATTAAATGTAGCCATTTAAAATGTGTACTAGCGACTTGAAAATGATCAAGCATAGTCACTTGAAATATCGAAATAGTTACTTGAAGATGTCACTTGAAATGTGTATTAGTGACTTCAAAATAGTTAAGTGTATTGACTTGAAATATGAATCAGCTACTTGAAAATGGTTAAGTATAGTCACTTAAAATGTGAATTAGTGACTTGAAAATGGTTAAGTGTAGTCACTTGAAATATGTACTAGCGACTTGAAAATGATCAAGTGTAGTCACTTGAAATATCAAAATAGTTACTTGAAGATGTCACTTGAAATGTGTATTAGTGACTTGAAAATGGGTGAGTGTATTGACTTGAAATATGAATTAGTTTCTTAAAAAAGGTTAAGTGTAGTCACTTGAAATGTGTACTGACGACTTGAAAATGATCAAGTGTAATCACTTGAAATATCTATATAGTTACTTGAAGATGATCAAGTGCAGTCACTTGAAATGTATATTAGTGACTTGAAAATGGTTAAGCAAATTGGCTTGAAATACTAATTAGTTACTTGAAAATGGTTAAATGTAGTCACTTGAAATGTGAATTAGTTACTTGAAAATGATTAAGTGTAGTTGTTTTATCCCTTTTTAACTCGAAGGGTTGGAAAACATTGATTTCGACTTTTTCAACAATTTTGAAACTTTAAAGAAAAGTTTGAAACAATTTAAGAAATTACAGAGTCACCACTTGATTTTTGAGAAAATAACAAGAAGAATTAAAAATATTACTTAAAAGATTCAAAACAGAAAAAAATCTTCTAAGTTTAGAAATCCCGAGCAAGTAGTTCCTATTAATACTCTTGGAAGGTTGTTAAGTCACCAACAGTATCCGCTAACTTGCGATTATATGGACTATTTGAAAATAACTTTTTGACTAACTTTAAAAAAGAAAATTGATTTTTAAAAAGAAATCGATTAAGGAAAAAATTGTTTTTAATATTTGTGTAAAATAAATTTTGACGACTTAGTGGGAATTTTTTTAACTAACTTTAAGAAAACTAAAAACAAATAGCATCTAAAGAGGAAAGTGGGAGACTAAAAGACTTAGGCCATTAGGCCTAAATCTATAAACCCTGTCCTAAGCTATTTTGGGCTTTTGGACCATCTTCACCTGTCCTAATCTAAATACTTGGGCTTTTGGCCCATAACTTGTCCTAAACTATCTTTTTGACCTTTGGGGCCCAAAATCTGTTTTACCTGTATTAGATTACAATTTTGACTTCGATACCCCAAATAAATGAATAAATAAATGACTAAATAAAAATAAGGCAATAATAAAAATCGAGACTTTTCAAGTCTCTTAGAGACCTCATCAATGAGTTTTGACCCATTTTCCTTCTTCTTCCATCTTCTTGAACCCGCGCACCATATAATCGACTTTGAACTTGAATTGAAAAGGTGGACCTTATAGGCCCATTACAAAATACAAGAAGAGATAAGTCCATTTGGACTCGAGATATTTTTTGCATGCAAAGAAAATATAAAGAAATTAATATACGTTCAAGGCATAAAAAGAATGTATTTGAAAGCAAAAGCAAATATCAAGAACCAATTTTTGAATGACAATAATAAGCACACTTGCACACGTATAGCAAGAATGAGAGTCAACATATAAAATGCAAAGTAAAGACACCTACTTACATGCCTCATGATTTATGTTCATATTAAGAATGAATAAAGGTAAAAGGAAGAAGGTCATATTCAATGAATTAATCCTAGAACAAACAATGTAAGCTTGCGAAAGTAAAGGGATGAGGCAATAAGAAAATTAGAATAAAAGTTTAGCATCTCTAAAAGTGAAATATCATTTAACAATCATACTATGCATGACTTGAAAATATTTAAATAATTCTATTTAGCCACAAAATTCTGAACTTTCTCATCATTTTGACAAAACAACAAGCGAACAAAAGAGGAATAAACATCTTGGATGAAAAATAAAGCTATCACTTCATCTCTCATATGAGGATTTTGAAATCCACTAAAATAATAAGCAAGCAGATGCCATGTTTTTGACTTAACCAATTACTATTTTATTAAGGTGAAACAAACAATAGTAACAATTCTTTTCGACATAAGGGAAACAACTTTACATGCTAAAAGTGAACATATCGAATAACGAATTTAAACAAGGCAAGAATACATATTTTAATCAAGCAAAGGTCAAAACTTTATCCATCTAATTTATTAAGGCGAAACAAACAATAAAAACTATTCTTTTTTGACATAAAGAAAATAACTTTACATGCTAAAAGTGAACATGTACATCAATAATGAATTTAAAGAAGGCATTAGTGTGTATTTAATCAAGCAAAGGTCGAAACTTTATTCATTTAATAATAATAATCAAAGAAGAAATTTAAAGAAACATGTTCAACTATCGTTAGTTCATTTTATATCATGAGTCATAAAAAATAGCCATAATATTGATATCACAACATCCTATGGCCTTCAAGGCCATCTACAACAAACAATCCCAACAAACAAAATTACAACTACTCAACTATGAAACTACGAAGGAGATGAAGAAGAAAATGATAACAAAACTAAAAGGTAAAGGTGTGTTTACCTTTTTTGGGACAACAAAATGGGATTTCAAGCTTTCTTCGGAGTATTGATCACCACCGAAAAGCAATCTTTCGAGAACCCCGATTAACCTACCGCTTGAAAAAATTTTACTAAAAAAAATTAACTCATTGCTCAAAAGTTTTTTTCACTCTTTGAGACTTGGTGTTCTACCAAAATAGTGGTAGTATTTATGAGAAAGGATGAGAATTCAATTCTTTTCATCCACCAATGTGGGAGAAAGAGTTTAGGGGTGTTTTGAAAATTTAAAATTTAGTAAAAGGTTTGTTGGAGGATACGGTGAGGTGGAATTGTATAATTTAGTACAAATTGAAATTCAAAAATGATAAAAGGTAAAGGTTGAGGGAGAATTGTACAATCTAGTACAAATTTGAAATTCAAAATTTGAATTTCAAAAGATGGAAAAGAACAAGGTTGATGTGGAATTGTACAATTTAGTACAAATTTTTAATTTCAAAAATGAAAAAAATAAGGTTGAGGTGGAATTGTACAATCTAGTACAAATTTTAAAATTCAAATGGAAAAAAGGATAATGTTGAGGTGGAATTGTACAATCTAGTATAAATTTGAAATTAAAAAACCAAAAAGGGATAAGGTTGGGTAGATTTACGTTATTTTTTAGTATTTTGGGGTTATTTAAAATATAACCCCAATGGAGATTTAAAATTTGGATAAATTTATTTAATTGACCAAATTGAAAATCAATTGGCGGATTGCATTACAATTTTGACCAATTTGATTTCAATTATGGTCAAATCTAATAGATTGACTAAATTAAATTTAAATTTGATACAAATTAATACTTTATTGAATCTCGAGCTTGTTGATTACATAAAATCAAATAAATATTTCTCCAAATAAATTATTTTTGAGAACAAAATATATTTAAATCAAGATTTTACCCATTTGAATTAATTTTCGAGATAAGCTTTGATTAAAATTCGATATTTTGTAAAGTAGATATTTAAGTAATAAAATTATATAATTTCATATAATCAAATACGATAATATATAATTGCTACTTAAAATGGAAAAATTACTCAGATAAATACTTTGGAAAGCTTTTTAGTCGGATAAAATAAATATTGTAATTTTATTTGAAAATCAAAGAAAATCGGGACTAAACATAGTTATGGAGGTAAAAAATTAGGTGTCCACAACTGTCCCCTCCCTTTGGGTAGGGTAGATGCAAGTAACCCTGGAAAAATAAAGTTTGGCATTCCTAATTTTTGTCCGACCATAAATTTATATCTGAAAGAGGTTGACTTTTACACGAGTTTTGTGGAGTTATGGCGGGACTCCAATATCAGATTTCCTACATATATCAGGTTGCATGAGAATTCAGGTCACTTGTAGTTTATAAAGCTTGATTCTGAAGAACGATTTTCAAAGAATTCACGAGCTTTTCCAATTTTCAAATTTTGGTAAAATCAAGAAGCTGAGGAGTAAGCGAATTAGGAGGGAGGTTGGAATGCAGTCGATGTTTCCACAAAGAGCTCAACATACATATCCCCAAGACTCAGGGAATTAGACTACTTGTAGTTCGACTCAATTAGTAAAAAAGATAGTCTTTTATTTCAAATGATCTTTGGCTTGGGAGGAGTGACAAGTTGATTGAGTTACAGAAAAGAGGCTTGTAACTTCTTAACCATGAATGTGGGATCCTTCACATCCATAGGCAAGAATTTACCTGGATATAATTTCCAAAACTCTAAGTATGTTGTCACCCGGATTTGAAAGAAAGAGAAGGTTACCCTCGGTATGAGTCTATAAATATCTCGAAGGTGAAGCTGAAACCAAAATATCTTAGAATACCTATATGTCTTCTAATAGTGGTGTGGTTTGATGGTGGTGAAAATCATCCTTTATCTCGCGCCCAAAGAGTTTGACGTCCCTCTCTATATTTCATCTTATTTTGCCGCTAAGAAAAAGTTTCACATTGTGCTGCGTCCCTTTTAGAGTCGTCCGCACCTATGGTTTTGATTTGAGATTTTTATTCTCTCAGATTCTCTCGATAATAACTCAAACAAAAATCATTAGTAACAAACATAATTCATGAAAAGGGTGTACAGTTTTTTACCATATCTCCATGTGGGTTATTGACTAAAAAGTGAAGTCATCCTCTCATGTATCTGTTTGAAAAGAAATAACTTGCAATAATAGACACAACAACTTTCTTAGATGTTGCATAATTAGCTCATTTGTTGATTGAATATGTCTTCAAAATAGGGTGACCCTTTTGGACACTGATGACACTTTATGCAGAATGGTCCTTGCAACCGTGTAATCTTATGCTGATGCAACAACCCTTTTGATCACCTATAATGCTTGTTGTATGTAGAATGATAACCTTTCCAGTTATTGACAATGATTCTTTACATGTGACCTCGGGTAGGTCTTGCGCATCTTTTGTATCGATACGATTTATAGATTTCCATTGAATAGTCAATCTTATGATGATCTTGCACATTATTTGATGTTGGATACGAGGCAACTTATAGATATCCTTTGAGTCACTAGATTTTGGGTGATCCTGAACATTATTCAACCTTGGATTAGAGATTACTTATAGATATTCCTTCAATCGCTAGCTCTTAGGTATTCCTGCACATTATCCGACCTTGGATACAATATAACTTATAGATATCTCTCAAATTGCCACTCTTTGGGTAATCCTACGCATAATCGATCTTGGATATAGTGTGACTTATAGAAAACCCTTAGACCTATCAATTTGAAATCTCACATATTCTTCGGTAAGGATTTAGTTGCGACTTATGGATAACCTTCAACTATCTATCTTTAGGTAACCTTGCACACTATCCGGTTAAGATATTATTGCAGATTACGAATGAACTATGACCTATCAACTCATGGATAATCTTTTACACTATCCTATTTCAAATAATGTGACTTATAGATGGCCTTCAAACTGTCAATTTCTAGGAAATCTCATATGTCGTTTGATTTCAGATAGCGTCTTAAAGATGTCCCTTCGAGCTATTTTTCAACCTGACATGCTGATGCATGCTAATCCATAAAATGCTGAAATATCCTCGACATAGGGCTACATCACCTTTTGCGTGGTCAATATATATAAAATGCTGAGATATCCTCGACGCCATAGTATTCTATCTTTGCATGGTCAACGGATATAAAATACTAAGATATCCTCGATTCCAGTGTATTCTATCTCACGTGTTAATGGATATTAAATGCAATGGCCCTCTTAGCAATGACATAATATGAAATGTCCTTCTTGGCAATAAAATTAAATGAAATGGCCCTCTCAGTGATGATATGAAATACAATGACCCTCTTGGCAATAAAATGAGATAAAATGGCCCTCTTGGCAATAAATGATATGCACTGGACCTCTTGGCAATAAAATGAGATAAAATAACCCTCTTGGAAATGAAATGATATGTAATGGTCCTCTTGGTAATGAAATGATATGCAATGACCCTTTTGCCAATGAAATGATATGCAATGGCCTTCTTGGCAATAAAATGAAATGCAATGACCCTCTTGGTAATAAAATGATATGAAATGGCCCTCTTAATAATAAAATGACCTCTTTGGCAATGAAATAATATAAAATGGCCCTCTTATCAATGAAATTATATACAATGGCCATTTTGGCAATGAAATGATATCAATGGACCTCATGGCAATGAAATGGAATGAAATGGCCCTCTTGGAAATAAAATGATATGCAATGGTCCTTTTAGTAATGAAATGATATGCAACGGACCTCTTTACAATGAAATGGTATGAAATAAACCTCTTGGTAATGAAATGATATGCAATGTCCCTCTTGGCAATAAAATGATATGCAATGGCCCTCTTGGCAATAAAATGATATAAAATGGCCCTCTTGATAATAAAATGAGATGAAATTGCCCCCTTAGCAATGAAATGATATGAAATGGTTCCCTTGGCAATGAAATAATATGAAATGGTCCTCTTGGCAATGAAATGATATGCAATGGACCTCCTGGCAATGAAATGATATGCAATGGCCCTCTTGGAAATGAAATGGAATGTAATGGCCCTCTTGACAATGAAATGATATGTAATGACCCTCTTGGAAATGAAATGAAATGACCCTCTTGGCAATGGAATGACTTGAAATGGACCTTTGGCAATGAAAATAGTTTTACCTAAGTCTGTTTGTCTGTAATTTTTGCTTTCTACATGTACTTGTACTTAAGGTAAACATTTAGTAGATACAATGTCGCTCTCACTGACAACCACAGTCAAGATTTATAACAATGTAAATGACTAATCTAAATAACTTAGTTAGGTTGTCATCTTCTTTTTGGATAAGCATTTAAATGATAAATCTATCAAATGTAAACAGATGGGTGAAATTCCTTTTTGGGGGACTACTCGAATACCGTTTGCATCACCTCATGGTGAATTTGAGGATGACTTTTTTCTCTTTCTTCTATTGAGTGATCCTTTAATTGTGTCCTTATACGTCGGTCTCTTTTGAACGTACATACACTTAAGCTAAATATTTAGTAGATACAAAGTCGCTTTTGCCAGCGACCATTTTTTTAAAAAATTTTTTAAATAAAATATTCATAAAGAGGATAAGGCGCCTTTGTTTTTCATTCACGATCTCTAGAAATAAGATAGACAATTCAAAAGGTCCTCGATAAATGGGTATTAAACCTGTCTTTGGGGCTACCCCAAAATACCATTTATGAGCATTATATGCTTTGGTGGGGCTCCCAACTCACTGGGGATTTTTTTGAAAAAGATTCCCATTTTTATGTATTGATCCTTTCATCTGTAGAAAAATAATTAGTTTTGAGTAAAACTACTCCATGTTGACCTCCTTTGATTTTTGATTTGCTCCTCGCCATTTTTTTGATGCTTCGTCGTGTTGGGACTTCCACCTTGACTCCCCGTTGCAATAGATGCTTAGGTAATCACTAAGTAAAACGATTTGTATAGATTTTCGAAAGTCTTAATTTTTAGAAACTAATTTCAAAAATTTCTTAAAAGCTTTAGAAAAGCTCTGCCAGTCATGTCATGTACTAGCCTCAACGAACGTCTTTCTCTTGGTTCTGACTATATCTGACGTTTGATAGAGGATTCCCAGGGATTTATCATCGTTGCGGCTTTCTATCAGAAGTTTTGTTATAGCCAAAGATTTAGTCTACCTAGACTTTGTCGCAGCTGGTGATTTCTAAATCTTGTATTTGACCTCTGGTGTTGGGGGATTTGAAATATATTCCAATATATTAGTGGAAATTTTGAGGACCTCCTTAACATTTCTGCCCTAGTTTAATACTATTTGAGATAATCTTGGCTTGAGAGGATCTGCATTCTTTACGGGTCTTCATCTTCTTTTTTGGATGATGATCTTCCTCTTGTGAATTTTTGAGATTTCTTCTAAAAAATTCTACCCTAATTTCCATTTTTAGGGGTTATATGACTGAGCCGTTGGGGCACCTATGTATCATGTTGAAGTAGCAATCAGATCAAATATAGTTCAATACTACACTAGGTATATATAGAAAAATCTAAAGGGTTGACCAAAGCCGACATAGCCGCCTATGTATCCCATTCCTAGGAATTCAGGTCATCACATAGTTCATACATAAAAAGAAAGAATAAATTCTCCTAAGGGGTTGACCGAAGCCAACATAGGCAGCCTACGTATCCCTTTCTTGGGAATTCAAGTCAAACGTAGTTCGTACATAAAAGAAAAGAGTAAATTCTCCTAAGGGGTTGACCGAAGACAACATAGGCCGCCTATATATCCCTTTCTTGGGAATTCAGGTCAAATATAGTTCGTACATAAAAGAAAAGAGTAAATTCTTCTAAGGGGTTGACCAAAGTCTACATAGGCCACCTACGTATCCCTTTCTTGGGAGTTTAGGTCAAATGTAGTTCATACATAAAAGAAAGGATAAATTCTCCTAAGGGGTTGACCAAAGCCGATATAGGATGCCTATCTATCCCTTTCTTGGGAATTCAGGTCAAATGCAGTTCGTACATAAAAAGAAAAAAGTAAATTCTCCTAAGAGGTTGACCAAAGACGACATAGGCCGCCTACATATTCCTTTCTTGGGAATTCAGGTCAAATGTAGTTTGTACATAAAAGGAAAGGATAAATTCTCCTAAGGGGTTGATCGAAGCTGAGATAGGCTGCCTACGTATTCCATTCTTTGGAATTCTTGTCAAACATAGTTCGTACATAAAAGAAAAGGATAAATTCTCCTAAGGGTTTGATGGACCTAAATACTCTTTCGCATCCTATTAGGATAGAAATGAGCACTCTATGGATGACATAACGCTTTCATTGCATTCGTCTTGATAAAACAAAGGATCAACTGTCTACTTCCATTTGATATAATTGATAAAATTCCTTCTTTCTCATTTTTTTCTAGATAGACATTGATCTTGATTCTCTTAACTTAGTCATTTTCCTCCTATTTAACAACCTCGAATTCTTCTAGATTAGGCCTTCTTAACTTTTAGACTCGTTTATTTCTTTTGTTGACAGTTCTAGGATCATTGTCTCCCATTCATCATTTTCTTCTTTGATTTATTCATTTTGCTTTTGACATGTCATGATATTGGCAGGTTTTAGTTGTTTATTACTTTTATCAAGAACCAAACAAAATAAAGATTTTTGCAATAGGGGAATCTTACGAGTTTTGAGAAAATATTTACAAAACTCTTAGTATGACCCATACGAATGTGGGACTATGTTTTTTGAAATGCATAAAAAGCAAAAAAAGAGTAGATAAACTTAAAAGGTAGGTGCCGGGTATCGTCCGTACTACCACCGACTTTGTGAAAAATTAAATTTCACTTTTCTATCTATCTATTGATTGGGGAGTACTAAGTGGAGCGGAAGTCCAGTTCAACAATGTTTCCTCCAATTCATCTTTTATGATTCTGGCGGTCTTGAAAATTCTTCCATGATAGCATCACATTTTTCCTATTCCATCCTCGAAACCATTGCTTATAAGTCTTAAAAAATGAATGGTAGAGTCCAGTTTTACTACTAGTCATTTTTCCTTTCCTGTAACAAAACTATAGTCAAGAGGGTAATCTCTTATTCACTTTGATCTAGTGAAGTAGGGCCATTTTATGCCTACACAAAATAGTTTCTATTACCTGCAATGTAAAAATAACTCAAAGGCTGACGTGTTAGATTCCATCAGTAATAAGTAAAGCAAGATGATAAGGTAGGAAGTAAACCCATAGAGTTGTTTCTCATCTCATGCTTATTGATCCATAAAGTAATGATGACTCAAGAATTTCAATGAACAGGATTATGATCATTGATATGAATAGGTGGAATTTGTCAGAAGGCTCAACTTTTTTTCTTTTTGACCTTATTACTTCTTTCAAGAAGTAGGGGACAACAGAGTTTTAGAAGATAGGGGCGAGACAAAAAGGCTGCCTACATATCTCACGGAGGAGAAATCAAGCCCTACATAGTTTGAAATATTGCAAAAGGATTGTTTTCATTTCATTACATCCACTAAAACCTCATTACATTAGGAAAGTAAATACAAGAAAAACAAAACTTGCTACATTTAAAGCTTGATTCTAAATAGTTGGAAGTTCTTTGATATTTTCTAGCCTTCTTCTGCTTCATGGATAGTCCGACACGAACTTCAATAGAATCTATTCAATTCTGATCAAGTGCTCAAATCAAAGTGGAAAGCATGACATTTCTAAATTATATGACCTTTGGCTCCATTATGATAATAATAGCTATCATCACCCTTCCTCTATTTGGCATACCTTTTCATTTCCTTTATTTTGACTGGATGGAGGATCTTTGCTTGGACCAACTTGGAGTTAGTGTCTTTGTAGCTATCCTTAAAAGCTGTGAAGTACAAACGATGAATTTTGAAATCACTAGTAACAAACACTCCTGATTCAAACCTATCACACTCTAACATGGTGTGAGGTCCATCCAAGTGAGAAATTTTATTGCTGTTAATCAAATCAAATATTTTGGTTTTTAATATATGCCACTCATATGTGATATGTCCTTTCTAGAAGAAATGGTAGGCACATCTCTTGTTCTCATTTTCGGGGTCATATTGTGGCCCTTGAGTCTTAATTAGGTACAAAGTTCCTATAGCTTCAACATTTGGTAAATCTCTGATACTTTTACAGTTTCTGTCTCTCTCATATAATTATTTGCACTTGCTCTGAGTGTGATCTATTCGTCTCCTTGACTGAACCTTGAAGGAAAGAATGTCTTGTATGTGTCTTCTAACTATTCTTTCATTTCACTTATGAGTTCTTCGAGCGTTATTGGTATTTCCTCTGGTCCGAGGCTAGCATCTTCTAATTTTGCACTTTGTTTTCTCTTATCATCTTTTCAATCATCTCAACGGCTATTTTAAATTCCATGGCTAGTCGTTTGATCTCCTTAGTAAGGTCTCTTTTTGGTATTTCCTTCTTTTTCCTTAACATTTGGTTGAACATAGCAATCTTGGCTTTGGTTAGAAAAGTTTGTTCCTCTAATTTCCTATCCTTTGTCATGGAAACATCCTTTTTTTCTTCAATCATTAGGTTAACTTTGGTAGTTTTTCGTTTGGCCATAACAATCTTCTTAGACACTTTCTTATTCTTCGCCTTTAGCGTATCGTCTATTTGGTCTAACTTCACCAATTTCCTTTTGAATTGAGCAATTTACCTACTGCTATTTTTGGTCCTTCCTGCAATGACTTCTTGTAAGTCCATAGTCAGCCTTCCTAATATGGTAGGAATAACTCTTTAGAAAATTTTAAGAATAATTGCACTTTTATGAGAGACTTGGAATATATTTGATCAGACTTTTGTATAGTGGGGTATATTTCTGCCTAGAGATGCTCTATGGGATTGGATCAATTCGCCTTTGATTCAAACATACAATGTATAAGCATATAAACAGTTATATCACATAAGCATATGATAATAAATGTGCATCCTAATTGGGTGACCCTTTTGAGCCAAGGGTTGGCCTGATATATCTGAAGGAAGTATATGCTTTTTAAAACCAATCTATTATCCCCCCCAAACCTCCACAAGTATACATAAAAGGCATATTCTTACAAAAGTTGCACAAAAGAGATACAATCCTTGGGGTAAGAAAAAATAACATGAGAAAAAGAACAACGTCCCGCGCAGGAGATAGGAAATACTAGTTCCTAAATGCTCTTTTATCGGCCTTCACCCTCTTAGCTTTGTCTACTTCTTGTCATAGGAGACATCTGTTGATGATCAAATGATTCCCGTGTAACTGTGCTCTATACTCATAGATCATTAGTCTGGAAAATCATGCAATTGTCCAAATTGATCAACCTCTTGCCTGACTCACTTTAATTTTTCCCTCAATTAGTGAATGATTGAGGCGTCCTCACACGAAAGAAAACAAAGTAAGCCTTTCCCCTACCCCCCAAAGGATAATGGGTTGGATTAAATAACATATATTTCTTAAACGCATAAATATGATTTGTCTGTAATTGGATCGTAGCCAATAGATGCTGGGAAAGTTTTCTAATGGGCCCAATACCCCCTCGGATATTGGTCATTCTAGGCTCATGCCTAAAAAGAGGGTTTTGGTTTTTGTTCTATCCTAGGTGTCTAGAGTGGGTTTGAACCAGATTTCCAAGCAGACGACTTGAGTTTGGAAACACGAACAACTATCGGACGCCTCACCTGGGATATCCACGAAATCCCAAATAGTTTATATATCTCAAATGGGAAATATGATATGAAATGCAATATTTTAGTTTTGCAAAATTTAAACACATAGGCACATAAACAGTTTCAACACTACAACAATTAGTCAAAGAAGCTAATTCAAATATTTGGTTAAAACCTAGTCAAATTTCCTAGCAGAGTCGTCATTTCTATTTTATCCCTTTTTAACTCGAAGGGTTGGAAAATATTAATTTTGAATTTTTCAACAATTTCAAAAATCTAAAGAAAATTTCAAAACAATTTAAGAAATTACAGAGTCACCACCTGATTTTTGAGAAAATATCAAGATAAACTAAAAATATTACTTAAAATATTCAAAACAGAAAAAATCTTTTAAGTTTAAAAATCCCAAGAAAATGGTTCCTATTAATACTCTTGGAAGGTTGTTAAGGAACCAAGAATATCCGCTAACTTGCGATTATCCGGACTATTTGAAAATAACTTTTTGACTAACTTTAAAAAGAGAAATTAACTTTTAAAAAGAAATCGATTAAGGATTTTTTTTAAATATTTGTACAAAATAGATTTTGACGACTTAGTGATAATTTTTTTTTAACTAAATCTAAGAAAACTTAAAAAAATTATCATATAAAGGGGAAATGGGGAGACTAATAGACTTAGGTGATTAGGCCTAAATCCATAAATCCAGTCCTAAGCTATTTTGGGCTTTTGGACCATCTTCACTTGTCCTAATTTAAATACTTGAGATTTTGACCCATAACTTGTCCTAAACTATCTTTTTGGACCTTTGGGGACCAAAATCTCCTTCACCTGTATTAGATTACAACTTTGGCTTCGAGACCCAAAATAAATGAATAAATAAATGACTAAATAAAAATAAGGCAATAATAAAAATCGAGACTTTTCAAGTCTCTTAGCGACCTCATCAATGAGTTTTGACCCGTTTTCCTTCTTCTTCCATCTTTTTGCACTCGCACACCATATAATCGACTTTGGACTTGAATTGAAAAGATGGACCTAATTAGCCCATTATGAAATGCAAGAGGAGAGGAATCCATTTCGACACGAGACATTTTTTGCTTGCAAAGAAAAGATAAAGAAATTAATATACGTTCAAGGCATAAAAGTGAGATATTTGAAAGCAAAAGAAAATATCAAGAACTAATTTTTGAATGAAAATAATAAGCACACTTGCACACGTATAACAAGAATGAGAGTCAACAGATAAAATGCAAAGTAAAGACACCTACTTACATGCCTCATGATTTATGTTCATATTAAGAATGCATAAAGGTAAAAGGAAGAAGGCCATATTCAATGAATTAATCCGAGAACAAACAACGTAAGCTTACGAAAATAAAGGGATGGGGCAGTAAGAAAAATACTCATGACTTATAAAATTGAACAAACATAGACACTAATCCATATAAAAAAAGAAAATAAAGGTTAACTTTTTAAGAAAGGAAATCTTTAAATTTCAATTAAGGCAACATTAACAAAGATTCATACATCTAAATTACAACCAACATTTTAGGAAAAAAACGTGTAACGACCTATGGTTTATCTTTCTAAGACATTGTTGATTCTCTTTTGATATTATGAATCATAGAGAGACACGAATCAAGTCTTTACACACAGAAAGAGCACATATAACAATCCAAATGGAGTAAGAAAATTAGAATAAAAATTTAGCATCTAGAAAAGTGAAAGATCGTTCAACAATCATACTATGCATGACTCAAAAATATCTAAATAATTCTATTTAGCCATAAAAGTCCGAACTTTCTCATCATTTGACAAAACAACAAGCGAACAAATGAGGAATAAACATCTTGGACGGAAAATAAATCTATTACTTCATCTCTCATATGAGGATTTTGAAATCCATTAATATAATATGCAAGCAGATGCCAAGTTTTTTACTTAACTAATTACTACTTTATTAAGGTGAAACAAATAATAGTAACAATTCTTTTCGACATAGAGGAAACATCTTTGCATGCTTAAAGTGAACATATCGAATAATGAATTTAAACAAGGCAAGAATACATATTTTAACCAAGCAAAGGTCGAAACTTTGTCCATCTAATTTACTAAGGCGAAACAAATAATAAAGACTATTCTTTTTTGACATAAAGAAAACAACTTTACGTGCTAAAAGTGAACATGTTCATCAATAACAAATTTAAACAAGGCATTAACATGTATTTAATCAAGCAAAGGTTGAAACTTTATTCATCTAATAATAATAGTCAAAGAAGAAAGTTAATGAAACACGTTCAACTATCGTTAGCTCATTTTATATTAGGAGTCATAAAAAATAGCCATAATATTGATATCACAACATCTCATGGCCTTCAAGACAATCTACAACAAATAATTCCAGCAAATAAAATTACAACTACGAAACTACGATGAAAGTGATGAAGAAGAAAATGATAACAAAACTAAAAGGGAAAGGTGTATTTACCTTTTTTGGGGCAGCAAAATGGGACTTCAAGCTTTCTTTGGAGTCTTGATTACCACTGAGAAGCAATCTTTCGTGAACCTCTTACTGCTTGAAAAATTTTTACTAAAAAAGATTAGCTCTTTGCTCAAAATCTTTTCCACTCTTTGAGACTTGGTGTTCTGCCAAAATAGTAGTAGTATTTATAAGAAAGGATGAAAATTCAATTCTTTTCATCCATCAATGTGGGAGAAAGAGTTTAGGGATGTTTTGGAAATTTAAAATTGAGGAAAAGATTTGTTGGAGGATAAAGTGAGGTGGAATTGTACAATCTAGTACAAATTTTGAATTTTAAAAATTGAAAAAGTACAAGGTTGAGGAGAAATTATACAATCTAGTACAAACTTGAAATTCAAAATTTGAATTTCAAAAGATGAAAAAGAATAAGCTTGAGGTGGAATTGTACAATCTAGTACAAATTTTTAATTTCAAAAATGGAATAAGAATAAGGTTGTGGTGAAATTATATAATCTAGTACAAATTTTGAAATTTAAACGGAAAAGTGGATAATGTTGAGGTGGAATTGTACAATCTAGTACAAATTTAAAATTAAAAAATGGAAAAGGGATAAAGTTGGGTAGATTTAGGTCATTTTTTTGGATTTTGGAGTTATTTAAAATATAACCCCAATGGGAATTTGAAATTTATCTAAATTTATTTAATTTTAACCAAATTAAAAATCAATTGGCAGATTGTATTGTAATTATAGCCATTTTGATTTCAATTATGGACAAATCTAATAGATTGACTAAATTAAATTGAAATTCAGTACGAATTAATACTTCTTTGAATCCCGAGCTTCTTGATTAGATAAAATTAAATAAATATTTCTCCAAATAAATTATTTTTGAGAACAAATCATATTTAAATCAAGATTTTATCCATTTGAATTAATTTTCGAGATAAGCTTTAATTAAAATATGATATTTCATAAAATAGATATTTAAGTAACAAAATTATATAATTTCATATAATTAAATGCGATAATATATAATCGCTACTTAAAATGACAAAATTACTAAGATAAATACTTTGAAAAGCTTTTTATTTGGATAAAACTTTGAAAAGTTTTTTATTCAGATAAAATAAATATTATAATTATTTTAAAAATTAAATAAAATCGGGACTAAACTTAGTTGTGGAGGACAAAAATTAGGTGTCAACAGTAGTCACTTGAAATGTATTAAGTGACTTAAAAATGATCAAGTGTAGTTACTTGAAATATGGAAATAATGACTTGAAAATGGTTAAGTATAATGTTTTGATATGTGAATTAATTACTTTAAAATGTGAACTTGTGTTTTGAAAATGATTAAGTTTACTAACTTGAGAATATGAACTAGTTACTTGTAAATGGTTAAGTGTAGTCTCTTGAAATGTGTACTAGTGACATGAACGAATGGTGACAAACACATTAATTGGGAGTTGAACCTTAGCAGTTATAGCCTAGAATTTTTAGTTTAGCTTGCAGAAACTCATTAGTACATTAATTTCTAGTCATTAGTGTTGGTCCTATAATGGTTACATTTTGAGCACGGCAAGTGAATGGTGATGTGGAACATACAAGAAAAGTAATTATGTATAGATAGATTTAATTTGATCATGAAGAGTTTATTATATTTTCAAGTGGCCATGCTAGACTTTTTGAGCTCATCATACAGGCTCTCCTCTGCGAATACTTTGGAGCATTTTGCTGCTCTCTAATAAATACTTTTACAAATCAAAGAAAAAATAGGTGTAATATCTCTATAAGATGTTCTGATAAATATCCATCTCTGATGGACTTTTACCGTTCATAAAAAGAACCATTTTTGACTGGAGAAATTTAGGTATAATTGTCTCCATCAAATGATGGGCAAGTTTACTTTTATTTTTCTGTTCCTTGTAGTATTCATTTTAAACATTGTTTGAAAATCCATTATTCTTAGTGACTTATGATCTTACATTTTCAAGAAGTTCTAGAAGAGCTACTGAGTGCTTTTATCTTTTGCTACTAAATTTTTATTGGGTCTGAGTAATTAATAATTATCTTATGGTTTATTTGTGATTCTTAAGACATAAGGGTGCTACCAAAGCTTACAACTACTCCAAGCTTTCAATCAAAACTTGTTTTTGCCTTAAATTTCTTGTGCAGTTCTCACTTAGTCGGGCTATTCTCATAAAGTCTAGGTGGATGTGAAATATCTTTTTACTCCTTTTATTTTGTCTTTCTGTAATTTAATGTAATATTCTCACAAAATGGATGTGTGTTCATAATTATTGGGTAGTTACTTGGAACGTGTACTAATGACTTGAAAATGAATGCCTGTTCTTTTTACAACAAATCTTCCTTTTCTATAAGATTCTAAAAGAGTCATTTTCTTACTAGAAATACCAGCAAAACCGATCATTGGTGGTGGGTTTTAGGCAAAATTACCAGAAAAACCAACTACAAGTGGTCGCTTTTAAAAAAAATTACTAGAAAAAATGACCACATGTGGTCGGTAACCTGAAAATTTGTATAAAAGCCACCACATGTAGTCGCTTTTATATAATTAATTAATTAATTATTTTTTAAAATTATTTTGTTAAAAAATAAATAATTAAATATATAAAAGCGACCACATGTGGTTGCTTTTCGTAAAATTAATTAATTAAATGGATATATCCAAAAGTGACCGCATGTGGTCGCTTTTATAAAAATTAATTTTATTAAATATTTAACAAAAGCGACCAAATGTAGTCACTTAAATATTTGACAAACGCGACCACATGTGGTCGCTATTATTAAAATTAATTTTATTAACTCTTTAAAATTAACCATTGGTGGTCACTTTTAAAATTAGAAAAAAATTGAAAATTATTTTTTTAAATTAATATTGAATTATAAGTAATTTTTTTTTAAAAAAAGACCACATGTCACTACAAAAAAACTAGTAAATTGTGGCGGGTTTTTGTCAATTTATGATGGTTTTTTATCGCGACAAAAAAAATTGTGGTGGTTTTGGAAAGTGCCACGAGCAATATTGTGGCATTTTCCGAAACCTTCTTGACGTCTGCCACAAAATAAATTTTAAATTTATGGGATTTTGTAAAGTTAATAAGTGACAGCTTAGAGCCCTCGCAATATGATATTAATGTTTCAAAAAAATAAATATTGCGGGAGTTTATAAACCCCCGCAATATGATCACAATGTCACAAAAAAATATTGTGGTGTTCTATAAATCCCACAATAAAATACTAGTTGTTCTCTTAAAAAATTATGCAGGATTTTTCAACCACTACAATATGACATTAATACTTAAAAAATAATAATTGGTGGCAGTTTAACTCCGCCATAATATTTTTGTTGCTTACTTTCTATTTGAAACTTACAATAGGAATGAATAAATTAAAAGAATAATTAGTCGCAGTCTACTATATTTGGTTAATCCTAAACCATACACAACCAAAAACTATCATCAAACTCATAAACAAGTAAACTAACCCAGCTGATAAGAGCCCAAATTAACTAATTATTGTTTATTAAAATGAACATGTTTCTACACGAAAAAACTTGCTAGGTCTGTTAAGAATACAACATGGGTGATCTTGTACGAACTATGAGATTTGTTTTTGGGATTGTAGGAAATTTCCCTATGTTCTTTCTTTTCTTGGTACCAACGCTTACATTCAAGAGGATCATCAAAAATAAATCGATAGAACAGTTGTCTGGCGTACCTTATGTTATGTCATTTCTCAACTGCTTGCTTTCTGGATAGTACGGTCTTCCATTTATAACATCAAACAATATTTTAATAGTAGTAGTCAAAGGAGTTGGAGCTTCAATTGAGTTGATATACGTGATCATCTTTTTCATATATGCACCCAACAAACAAAAGCGAAAAAATTGGCTTTTGTTACTGCAACGGTTATCTCAATGCTTGTTTTCCAAGGGAGAAACAGGAAACTCTTTTGTAGTATTCCTTCTGCCATCTTCCCCGTCGTTATGTATGTATCTCCACTGTCTATCATTAGACTAGTAATTAGGACAAAGAGCGTGGAGTATATGTCATTTTTTCTTTCATTTGTCATTGTTGTATCTTGCTCCTATTGGTTTATCAATTCCCTACCAGGAATGGACCTATTTATTGGCACTGCAACAGGTGTTGGCTTAGTGTAATGACCCTCTCGGTTGTTTGTGAAATTTTCTCATCTTCTCTATTTTTAGCTCTCTCCGTAGTTTGTATACATGAATTATGACTCACGGGATAAGTAGCACCAATTCTTGAGGTGTTCGGCGTTATTGAAGTCATTAGTTGAATTATTGAGTTTTAATAAAGTTAAACCCAATCATGATCAATCTTTAATCGAGATGACCTCGGGTTAGTGTCTTTGTAATTTCAATATGTTCGGAATGTACTTTTAGTCAATGTACATATTTAATGA
The DNA here is from genome assembly GCF_002878395.1 of Capsicum annuum. Classification (NCBI taxonomy): domain Eukaryota; kingdom Viridiplantae; phylum Streptophyta; class Magnoliopsida; order Solanales; family Solanaceae; genus Capsicum; species Capsicum annuum. The sequence continues at coordinate 1,227,345 of NW_025894220.1, forward strand.
ATTTTTATATTAGTTCGAATAAATTTTGAGAATTTATTTAAGTTTTGGGTATTTTAAATAATTAAGTTAATTAGTTACTTAGTGGGTTAAAACTATAATTTACTTACTTATGTGGCCACTAAAAAAATGAATTCAAGTGAAAGGATTTATTGTATATTAATAATAATAATAACATCAAATAGTTAGGGTAAGGAGGTACAGAACAGTTGCATCGTTAATTTCCCCATTCTTTTCTTTTCACGGTGGTGGAGGCTTATGTATCACGTTAGAACGAGATTTTACTTATCAATTATTTATGTTGTTAGTTGTGTGCCATGCAAGAATTATAGATTAAGTTTTCTTGCACAGATTAAGTGTGGGAAGTGAATAGAGGGGTGAGTGGTGTAAACAGTGGTCAACTATGTGTAAAAGTGGATGTACCAAAATATATATGTGTAAATATAATTGGCAACAGTTGGCAGGTGTATTGTAATTGATAAAAAATGGACAAAAGGTTGGATAGTCAAGGGTCAAAAATGAGTTTTGTCCTATTTAAAGCCATGGAAATTGTGGGATAGATAATAATCAATTGTAAAAGTGTTCAGGGGTTCGATTTATAATTGGTGGAGTTAGTAATAGGCACTGGGGATGTAAATTAATATTATTAATGGTAGTAATTGCAGACTTTTGGGGATTTAAAATTATTATTGTTAAATTTTGACACTAACGTTGGTAACAGTAGGTGATTATATAGTCATATTATGTATGGAATACTAAAATAGATAGAGAAATTATAATTTGACTATATTTTCAAGTCAAAATAAATGTAATGTTACGGGTGTCATTAGATTTGTATTCTTATGGAGATTATATTTTGAATAGATATTGATCGTTCGGAGACTTTACGGGAGGGAAAGACCCTCGCAAGTTAGCTTGCATTTGGATTTTTCAATCGAGGTAGGTTATGGTTTAATTGGAGTTTAGACTCGACTTAATTGTGTATATGCTCCTAAATTGGATACTTGTGGATTGGTATCTAGACATGCTTGAAATTGTTGATTCGTGTATAAATATTTATTGAAAATTGACTTGATGGAATTGTCTTATGATTTTAAATGTACTTGTAACCTTGGTACATTGTGTTGTATGCTGTGAGGTTGTATAAATTGATATTGATAATACATGTTTATGTTTATGTTGGATCGGGTATCACGCCGGTACATTTATATTTATGTTGGATCGGGTACCATGCCAGTATGTTTATATTTATGTTGGATCGGGTACCACGCCGGTATGTTTATATTTATGTTGGATCGGGTACCACGCCGGTACGTTTATATTTATGTTGGATCGGGTACCACGCTGGTATGGATATGTTTATATTGGATCGGGTACTACATTGGTACAGATATGTATATGTTGGATCGGGTACCACGTCGGTACAGTACATGGACATAGATTGTTCCCTGCAGGACATGACTATTTATGCAAAAATAAGTCCCACAACATATCAGTACATACTTGTGTAGATTCTGTGGATGTTTACCGTATGGTTGATACTCTTGATAGTTATGTGGCTTGTTTGTGACCACTGTTGACCTGTTATAGCTGTATTGTTGATTAAATAAGAAATTTTTATTTGATGATGCCTGTCTACTTGTTTTTCTAATTATGTTGTGTACATCCTATTAAATTGAGTTGGCCTATGATGCCTACTAGTACATAGTGGTTTGTACTGATACTACTCCGTACCCTTCTTTTGTAGAGTGCAAGAAGTTTTCCAGAGGCTTAGACGCAACCTCACCTCTAGAGTTGATACTAGATCTTGATTCGAAGGTGTAGACACCTAATTTTATCCTTCCTCGATAGTACTTTTACCATTTTACCTCCGTCTTACTGCGTGTCCTCAACCGTATGATTATATCTTATAAAAATGCAAAAAAATAGAATCCTTAACAAAATTCCTAACAAATCTTATCCTAACCAACTCACCCTACCCCACCTACCCTATACCCTACCCCACTACCCCATCATCTTATTAGAAAAAGAGAACACACTCCATCACCAAAGAAAAAAGATCATTCTTCTTCATACTCATTGTGACACCACAACAATACCATATACACACGTACTCTCTCACTAAACATACACACCTCATAATTAAAGAGAGAGAAACTAAATGGAAAGAGAGATCGTGAGGGAGAGAAGAGAGACAGAGAGAGATCGAAGATCAGGAGTATCGAAAATGAGGTTCCAGTGAGAAAACTCGTCGGAAATCGACTGAGAATCATCCTTGGGTATTGCTATCACTGTTACGTTTGATTTGTCATCGAAAATACCTTGCCTTCATCTAAGCTCATTGGAGCTCCTGTTGGTTTCTGCGATTTCTTTTCTAAAAATTATTTCTGGGTTGTTTCTCGACTGATTTGGAGAGTTGAGATCTCGTTGGTATTCTCCGAGGTTTTGGAATAGATCTTTTTCTCTTCTCAAATTAATTGAAGAAAAGTAAGTAATTGGGTCCATCTCTATTACTCTCAATGTTTACATAATTTTGAATGAATATTCGTTGGGTGATATCTTGTTTGTTGGGTGATTATGTGATTATGAATTGTTGAGTTCTGTGGGATATGTGAATTGTTTGATAATTGTTGGATGATTTTGGACATATCGAGAATGAATGAAATTTGTCAGATTTGTTCAAATTAATTTGAGGGTGATATAAAAATCGGTTAATTTGTAATGACAGTTGGTTAACTTAATTTGTTATATCTTGATTAACTTTGACATATTGAATTTGATAGTATCATGTTTAGGTCGAAACGGGTAGGCAATAGTATCATGTTTAGGTCACAATGGGTAGGCAATAGTAGGCTCGAGTAGGCAAAATTTAGAATTTGTGGTTTCGTTGAATGTTTGAAATTTTGTTGAATGGTGTGGTTTTCTCGCATTGAAAAGATGTATCCATTTTGAAAAGGATTTTTCTAAAGGTAACTTGGCACACCCGATTTATGTCAAGTGGCGACTCTGAATAAAAAATGTAAATAATCCTTTTTCGAAGCAAATTTTCAATCTTTTGTCATATTAATATTAAAAACCCTATCAAAACATAATATCAATCTTTTTGGGGGTTAAAAAGGGGTGTGACAGAAGGGTGAGCACTCCGTTTTCAGGCTGCCACGGGTCATCTTATTTGTTATTGTCCATCTTTCAGTCAATGAAACATTCCTTATTTATTTTATTTTATAGATCTCTTTCGACATGATTTTTTTAGTAGTTCTTGTATGATGACTTTCAGATCTTGGGGATTTTAGTAAGTATTTTATTTAAATTCCACATTAATAATGATTGGTCCTGAATTATTAGTGTTCTGCTGATTTATGATATCATCATCTTAATATTGACTAAGTGCTTAGGTAAAGGTTCGGTTTAGATGGTTCTCCCACAAGAAGATTAGTGTAGGTGCCACTCATGGCCATTTGGGTTGTGACAAAGTTGGTATCAGAGACCAAGGTTTGTTGATCTTGTCATACAAGAACATATTTAGTAGAGTTTTACAGAATGGTATGGAGATGTCTGTACTTTTCTTTGAGAGGCTACAGGGCAATAGGAAAATTTAAATTCTTCTTTCTTATATGCTATTACTTGATTTCAATTGGTATCTCACGATTCTAATTGGTATCTAACTTCATTCACTCTTATTCTCACAGATGGTAAGAACACAAAAGAATGAGGCAAGAGGAGGACATGGCGGAGGAAGGAGAGCAGTGCCCGCCAGGGGCAGAGCTCAGGCTGTGAGGCCATCTAGAGAGAGGCTAGTATCTCCTCCCCTATATGAGGATTTGCCTTAGGTTGCAGAGGATGGAGCTATGCTAGTAAAGGAAGAACGAGTGCCAGTTCATGATGGGGTTGCACCAGCTCAGTGAGGTACAGATCCGATTTAGATATCTTTCGATGTGATTCAGCAAGTTCTAAGTTTTCTGAGTGGTTTGGAAAGATCAGGGACTATGCCTGTAACACCTGCAGTCCCGCATGGGATGCAACATACTACTGCTGTAGCCCCTCAGTTGAAAAAAACATCAGGAGAAAATATTTTTCTAAGAAAGGTAGTGGGTCCGGTGATGCCTGGAGATGAGCATGAGTTATTCTGTAAGTTTATAAAGATGAAGCCCCCTATCTTTCATTAAACTAAGTCAGAGGATGCCTACGAGTTTATTATTGACTATCATGAGAGGCTGTATAGGATGGGGGTGGTTGAGAGGTATGGTGCAGAACTGGTTACTTTTTAGTTTCAGGGGCATGCTAAGATATGGTAGAGGGCCTATGTTGAGTGTATCCAGCTTTGCCTCCCTTGTCTTCGATATATTTTACTCAGTTTTTCTAGAAAAGTATGTGCCTCATACTTTGAGAGATAAAAAAGGGATGAGTTTGCTAATCTTAAGCAGTGGAACGTGTCAGTTGCGGGCTATTAGGCCAAATTTCATTCCCTATCTCGGTATGCATCTCACTTGCTAAAAATAGAGGAGGAAAGGATTCTTCATTTTATAAAGGGGTTGAACACCTGTCTCTAAATTTTTGCTCTTCAGATGACATCTTCATATAGGTCTTTCTAGGAGATGGTTGATTTTTTCAAAAAGATGAAGGGCATAAGGCAAGAGGGTTATGCTAAGGCCTCAGAAGAAAAGGCCCGTAGAAGAGGCAGTTTCAGTGGTTCTTATTTTAGGGGTCAGAGATCTCAGGGATACCCTGCCCTCCCTATTCAGTCAGCGATGCCGCTGTCTGTGGGTGGTCCGTCAGGCGTTAGCCAGCCATTTTCATACTCTGGTGGTTACCTTGCTTCATCTTCATCAGTTCAGTGGCCTACCTTAGACCGCATATGTTATGAGTATGGTGGAATGGGTCACGTTAGGAGGTTTTGTCCTAATGCAAGGTATTTTGGTCAATCTAGCCAACGGCAGGCTCTAGGAGCTCTCGTTCCAGTAGGTAGGGGAGGTGCTGGTAATGGTAGAGGTCATTCACAAGGTGGTCATGGTGATCATCAGGCAGGTAGGGGTGGTAGTAGGGCCTATATCTATGCCTTTCCAGGCAGGCCCGAGGCAGAGGCATCAAACGATGTTATTATAGGTACTATTCTTGTCTGTGACCAGATGTCCACTGTATTATTCGATCTTAGCTCTACTTTTTTATACGTGTCTACTAATTTTATTGTGGGATTGGACATAGTGTGTGATTTGCTTGACTTTCTGATTCATGTGTCTACTCCTATTGGTGATTCTGTTGTTGTTGATAGATTTTATTGTTCTTGTTCTGTTATGTTTATAGGATCAAACTTAGGCAGATTTAATGATTCTAGACATGGTAGATTTTGATGAGTTGGTTGTCCCCGTATCATGCTATATTAGATTGTCATGCTAAGACAGTGATTGTGGTTATGCCGAGAATGGATAGACTTGCATGGGAGGGTCATTAAATTCCTGCTCTAATGAAACTTATTTTCTTCCTACGTGCAAGGAGGTTAATTGGGAGAGGTTGCTTGGCCTTCCTAGCACATCTTTGGGACACTTCTGCAGAGGTCCCATCTATTGAGTCAGCTCCTATGGTGTGTGATTTCCAAGAGGTTTATCCTGCAGATTTGCCTAGTATGCCGCTACACCGTGACATTGACTTCTGTATTAATCTAGAGTCAGGTACTCATCCTATTTCTATTCCTCCCTGTAGGATGGCTCTGGCTGAGTTGAGAGAGCTAAAGGCTTAGTTGCAGAATTTGTTGAGTAAGGGTTTTATTCGTTTGAGTGCCTCTCCATGAGGTGCTCCTGTCTTATTTCTAAAGAAGAAGGATGGTAGTCTTCGTATTTGTATAGACTACAGGTAGTTGAACAAGGTTACGATCAGTAATAAGTATCCTTTGCCCCATATCAATGAATTATTTAACCAGTTGTAGGGTGCATCCGTATTCTCTAATATTGATTCGAGGTTCGGTATCATCAACTCAAGATTAGGCCCGACGATATTTCTAAGATTGTTTTTGAACTAGGTATGGCACTATGAGTTTCTTGTGATGTCTTTTGGGCTAACTAATACCCCAGCTATTTTTATGAGTTTGATGTATGGGATATTTAAACCCTACTTGGATTTTTTCATGATTGTATTTATTGATGATATTCTGGTTTACTCTAAGAGTAAGAAGGAGAATGAAAATCACTTAAGGATTGTTTAGGGTTTGTTAAAAGAGAAAAAACTTTATTCAAAATTCTCTAAGTTTGAGTTATGTTGGCTTCTGTATCCTTTTTGGGGCATGTGGTTTCGAAGGAAGGGGTGGAAGTAGACCCTCATAAGATTGAAGTAGTTAAGAATTGGGCTAGGCCTACTTTAGTAACAGAGGTTCGTAGCTTTGTTAGCTTAGTAAGTTATTACCGCAGGTTCGTGAAGGGGTTTGCTTCTATTGCTACTCATATAATGAGGTTGACTCAGAAGGATGTACTATTTATTTGGGCTGATGAGTGTGAGGAGAGCTTTTAAAAGCTCAAGACCTTGTTGACTACCGCTCTTATTCTTGCCTTGCCGGTAAAGGGTAAGGATTTTATTATTTATTGTTATGCCTCACATTCTGGTTTAGGTGTTGTGTTGATGTAGGAAAGGAATGTTATTGATTATGCTTCAAGGCAATTGAAGCCCAATGAGAAAAATTATCCACTCATGATTTGGAGTTAGCTACTATGGTTTTTGCTCTTAAAATATGGAGGCATTACTTGTATGGGGCTCATTGTAAAGTGTTCACTGATTACCCCAATTTACAGTATGTGTTCACGCAGAGGGATTTGACTTTGAGACAGTGTAGACAGATAGAGTTACTTAAAGATTATGATATCACCATTCTCTACCACTCGAGAAAGGCTAATATGATTGCTGATGCAGAGGGAAGAAAGTCGGAAAGTATGGGTAGTTTCACTTATTTGGATGCTAGCAGGCGTCTGTTAGCTAGAGAGATTCAGACTCTAGCTAACAAGTTTGTTCGACTTGAGGTGACTGGGAGGGGAGGAATTCTAGCCAGCATTGAGGTAAGGTCCATATTCCTTGATCAAATCAAGGCTAAACAATTTGAGGATGCTAAGTTGAGCAAAATTCGTGATAAGGTTTTGCAGGGTGAGGTTAAAGAGGCCATTCTTGATTGTGATGGTGTGTTGTGGATTAAGGGACGAGTTTGTGTACCTCGTGTTGATGATTTAATTCCTACTATTCTAGCTGAGGATCATTGTTCGAAGTATTCTATACATCCTGGTGCAACCAAGATGTACCGAATTTAAGGCAGCATTACTAGTGGGGTCAAATAAAGAGTGACATAGTTGATTTTGTTGCTAAATTTCAGAGTTGTCAGTAGATAAAGTACGAGCATCAGAAACCTGGTGGTACTCTTCAGTGGATGCCCATTCCTGAGTGGAAATGAGAGAGAATAGCTATGGATTTTATTGTTGGTCTTCCCAAGACCTTGGGGAAGTATGATTCTATATGGGTTATTGTGGATAGGTTGACGAAGTCTGCACATTTCATTCAAGTTCAGGTGACTTATAATGCAGCAAAGTTGCCCACAATATATCTTAAAGAGATTGTTCAGTTGGACGGGGTCCCCATTTCTATTATCTCGGATACGGGTACCCAATTTACCTTTACCTTTTGAAAGAAGTTGCATGAGGTGTTAGGTATAAGGTTAGATCTTAGTAACTTTTCACCGTCAGATCGATGGGCAGTCCGAGCAAATAATTCAGGTGTTAGAGGATTACACTGTACGTGTGTGATGGATTTTGGAGGTCATTGGGATCAGTTCCTGCCTTTGATCGAGTTTTCATATAATAATAGTTATCATTCGAGTATCGATATGGCACTATTTGAGGCTTTGTATGGAAGAAGGTGTAGATCTCCCATTGGGTGGTTTGATGCTTTTGAGGTGAGACCGTGGGGTACTGATTTGTTGAGGGACTCATTGAAGAAGGTTAAATTCATTCAGGAGAAGCTTATAGTAGCTCAAAGCAGACAAAAAGAGTATGCGAATCGCAAAGTTAAAGATATGCACTTTATGGAGGGTAAACAAGTGTTGCTCAAGTTATCACATATGAAGGGTATCATGCATTTTGGGAAACGAGGTAAGCTCAGTCCTAGATATATTGGGCCGTTTGAGATTCTTCAGCATGTAGGGCCGGTAGCTTATAGATTGGCTTTTCCTCTGAGTTTGTCGGGTGTTCACCCTCAGGGGTGGACCCATATAGGTTCTATATGAACCCACTTTTAAAAAAAATTACACTGTATATATCCATATATATAAGATATTTTTACAACTTTAAAAGCTATATATTATGTGTTGAACCCATTATGCATAAGAGAAATGCCAGCCTAGCGGTAGTTGGTTCAATTCTCAACACGTAGGTCATGTGTTCGAGCCCTTGCGGGGCATTTTTTTTAATGTTTTATGCAGCAACCAGTTAAGCAGCAATTCCCATGTCAACTTCTCAACCATAAAATAGTTGAGTCTTTCTTTTATATACTGAACCCACTTAGTATTTATATATTGAACCCACTTAGTGAAAACTCTGGGTCCACCATTGTTCACCCTGTGTTTCATGTGTCTATGTTAAAGAACTTTTATGGTGATGGTAACTTCATAATTTATTGGGATTTGGTCTTATTACTTGAAAACCTCTCTTTTGAAGAGGAACCTGTTGCTATTCTTGCTAGAGATGTCCGTAAGTTGAGGACTAAGGAGATTGCGTCTGTGAAGGTCAAGTGGAAGAATCGTCCTATTGAGGAGGCCACTTGGAAGACTGAAGCAGACATGCGTAACTAGTATCCACGTCTTTTTTGCGGATTCAGGTAATTTCTTATCTTCCCTTCTTATCTTATGTTGCCCGTTCGGGGATGAACGATTGTTTAATTGGTATCTGATGTAATGACCCTCTCGGTCATTTGTGGAATTTTCTCATCTTCTCTATTTTTAGCGCTCTCCGTAGTTTGTATATGTAAATTATGACTCATGGGATGAGTAACACCAATTCTTGAGGTGTTCGGGGTTATTGAAGTCATTAGTTGAATTATTAAGTTTTAATAAATTTAAACCCAATCATGATCAATCTTTGATCGAGACGACCTCGGGTTAATGTCATAGTAATTTTAATATGTTCGTAATGTACTTTTAGTCAATGTACATATTTAATGTATTTTTATGTCATTCTGAATAAATCTTGAGAATTTATTTAAGTTTTGGATATTTTAAATAATTAAGTTAATTAGTTGTTTAGTGGGTCAAAACTATAATTTACTTACTTATGTGGCCACTACAAAAATGAATTCAAGTGAAAGGATTTATCATATATTAATAATAATAACAACATCAGATAGTTAGGGTAAGGAGGTACAGAACAGTTGCATCATTATTTTCCCCATTTTTTCCTTTTCACGGTGGTGGAGGCTTCTGTATCAAGTTAGCACAAGATTTTCATTATCAATTATTTATGTTGTTAGTTGTGTGCCATGCAAGAATGATATATTTAGTTTTCTTGCACAAATTAAGTTGTGGGAAGTGAATAGAGGGGTGAGTGGTGTAAATAGTAGTCAACTATGTGTAAAAGTGGATGTCCTAAAATATAAATGTGTAAGTATAATTAGCAACAGTTGGCAAGTGTATTGTAATTGACAAAAAAATGGACAAAAGGTTGGTTGGTCAAGGGTCATAAATGAGTTTTGTCATATTTAAAGCCATGAAAATCGTGGGATAGATAGTAATCAATTGTAAAAGTGTTCAAGGGTTCGATTTATAATGGGTGGAGTTAGTAATAGGTACTGTGGGCATAAATTAATATTATTAATGGTAGTAATTGCAGACTTTTGAGGATTTAAAATTATTATTGCTAAATTTTGACACTAAAGTTGGTAACAGTAGGTGATTATATGGTCATATTGTGTATAGGATACTAAAATAGATAGAGAAATTATAATTTGACTATATTTTCAAGTCCAAATAAATGTAACGGTACGGGTGTCATTAGATTTGTATTCTTATGGAGATTATGTTTTTTTATAGATATTGATCGTTTAGAGACTTTACGAAAGGGAAAGACCCTTGCAAGTTAGCTTGCATTTGGATTCTTCAATCGAGGTAGGTTATGATTTAATTGGAGTTTAGACTCGACTTAATTATGTGTATTCTCCTAAATTAGATACTTGTAGATTGGTATCCGAACATGCTTGAAATTTTTGATGATTGAATTATTGATTCGTGTATAAATGTTTATTGAAAATTGACTTGATGAAATTGTCTTATGACTTTAAGTGTACTTATAAACTTGGTATATTGTGTTGTATGCTATGAGGTTGTGTAAATTGATATTGATAATACTTTTTTATGTTTATGTTGGATCGGGTACCACACTGGTACATTTATATTTATGTTGGATTGGGTACCACACTGGTACGTTTATATTTATGTTGGATCGGGTACCATGCCGGTACGTTTATATTTATGTTGGATCAGGTGCCATGCCGGTACGTTTATATTTATGTTGGATCGGGCACCACACCGGTACGTTTATATTTATGTTGGATCAGGTACCACGCTGGTACATTTATATTTATGTTGGATCGGGTACCACGCTGGTACGAATATGTTTATGTTGGATTGGGTACCATGCCGGTATGAATATGTATATGTTGGATCGGGTACCACGTCGGTACGGTACATGAATATAGATTGTTCCCTGCAGGTCATAACTATTTAGGAAAAAATAAGTCTCATAGCATGTGAGTACATACTTGTGTAGATTCTGTGGATATTTACCGTATGGTTGATACTCTTGATAGTTATGTGACTTGTTTGTGAGCACTGTTGATCTGTTATTGTTGTATTGTTGATTCAATGAGAATTTTTTTTTATGACGCCTGTCTACTTGTTTTTCTAATTATGTTGTGTACATCCTATTTAGTTAAGTTGGCCTATGATGCCTACCATTAGATAGTGGTTTGTACTGATACTACCCTATACTCTTCTTTTGTTGAGTGCAGAAAGTTTCCCAGAGGTTCAGACATGACCTCACCTCTAGAGTTAGTAGCAGATCTTGATTCGAAGGGTGAGCACTCCATCTTCAGGCTGCCATGGGTCATCTTATTTGTTATTGTCCATCTTTCGGGCAATGAAACATTCCTTATTTACTCTATTTAGAGATCTCTTTAGACATGACTTTGTCAGTAGTTCTTGTATGATGACTTTCGGATCTTGGGAATTTTAGTAAGTATTTTATTTGACTTCCGCATTAATAACTATTGGTCCTAAATTATTAGTGTTATATTGATTTTATGATTTCATCATCTTATTATTGACTAAGTGCTTGGGTAAAGGTCCGTTTTAGATGGTTCTCCTACAGGAAGATTAGTGTGGGTGCCACTCATGGCCTTTTTGGTTGTGACACTAAGGTTTAGTAGTAGTGCAACTGATCTTGTATTTCATTTACTATGACAAGAAAAGTTTAAACAAGATTACATTTGCTTCTGATGAGTCCATACAGATGGAAAAGTGCCAAAGCAATAACTTTAAGTCATATAATGATGAGAAACAATTAAGTTTTCATGAAGATAATCAGCACTCCGACCATGACCAAGTGTAGACAAGTTATAGAGGATCAAGTTCATGGCCATTCAAAATTCAGTGATTTTTGTTCAGAATTTGTTCCTTTTGATTTCAAAATCATTTTGATGTGAGCTAATAATATTGTAAAGACATAACAGTGTGTAAGGAATGATGGATCATCTTTATATCTGAATGAAAAATTCATGATCAAAGATGAGCAAAAAAAATAAAAAGATGAGATCCCAAATTAATAACATGCATACCTCTTAGAACTAGCTTTCCTCTTTTTCTCCTCGGCTTTCGTTAAAACATCTAAACTATGAGCTACAAATCCAGTGCCAAACCTGACACAAAAGAGACAAACACAAACAAAAGAGGGTAAGAACAACTTAACATATATCCTCACCTGAGTTTTATGGTTGTGGATATCCAGTATCCCACTCTCCCTACATACACAAGATCTTTATTGGACAATGTAAAACTTGAACTGAGTTGAGTGGACTCTTCAATTTCGATGCCACACCCGTGTCGGATTCTCTAAAATTTCACAACTCACCAAGCAAGTTTTATCTAGCAATTTAAAAGAAGTTTTTGTCTTCTAATGAGGACCATTTCAGTGAAGACAACAAGCATCAGCAGACAAATATATTAAAGAGATTAGCACATGATCCATGAAGTTGAGATGCAATTCAAGCATTTATAGATTTACTACCTTAAAGACAATACAACCTTAAAGAAAAGCAAACTTGAATTTGGATAAAAGCCGTAATTCAAATTGTTAAATGTAGTGATCCAACCGAAAACCAAGCTAAATGTAATAGCAATCAAAGAAAAAAAAACTAAAAGTGTACTTGGCAGGGATGAGAGCAAGATAGGCAAGAGCAGAAGGAATAATCTCAACAATAATGTGACCACCATCAAGCATAATGATAAGACCCTTGCAAAGCCTCACAAATCCAGTATACATATTCATGCTCATACTGCCTTAACACAAATCAAATTTCAGATCTAAGGCTAACCTGCACAAGTAATCATAAGCATATGTAACACAAACTTTTACCTAAATTTTGGAAAGAAATTTTCTAATAAAGATCTCCAACAGGGTGTATAGTAGTTGACATGTGAGAGTAAGTGACAATCTATATATCCGGTGCGAATAACAGCTATAACACTTGGTATGAGCCTACTTATTCTAACCTCAGTGGAAAAGATTAACTTAATAGCCTGTACTTTTAGGCAGGATGCAATGCATGGTGAATTATATTCAAGATGCATACAAACTAGCCCAAATACCATTGATACCCCACTGAAAATAAATAAATAAAAATAAAGTGAAATACAATAAATTAAATGGAAGTGATATTCGGAGAACTGTATAGCAAACAGTCACATACTTTTGCATATGCATACATAGTGGTTATCTATTTTTGTGATGCCAAAGAGAGTCTTGAAAAACATAGCAGCAGTGTGCTGAAACTTTATATGGAGTTGTGAAGTTCACACATCAAAGACTCCTTTAATAGCATGGGATATTGTATGTAAATCCAAGAAAGAAGGGGGATTGAGGGTTACTGACTATATGATTTGGAATGAGGCTGCAGTGGCAAAATATGTATGGAACATAGATAACAAAGATGATAACTTATGGGTCAAATGGATTGATCATGTGTACCTGAAGGGAGTGGACTTGTGTCAATACTCCCTACAGTTGTTGGTATTAGAAGAAGTTTTGTTCTGTTAAAGCAAAATTTATGCCCGGTTACATGGGTAACGGATGACTCAAACCAACTGGGCAGTATACTATTAGTAGTGACTATAAATGGAGGCTCAGAGAAGGACCACAAAAACAATGGTGGAGAGCGGTATGGAACACAACAAACATCCCAACATATAGTTTTATCTCATGGATTGCAATGCGCGGAAGATTACTCACGAGAGTAAAGCTAGCTCATGTGGGATTATGCCAAAATACAACTTGCTTGCTATGTGACAGCCATCCCGAAATCATGGAGCATCTCTTTTTTTAGTGTACTTATTCAAGCAAATGCCTACATAAAAAACTATATGCCTATAGAATCTTAAGTTGTTGACATAAAGATAATCTAGCATTCTCATTGGTATGAATAGGTTATAAGAAAAAATATGCTAATCTAAAGTGATAAACTTACTATTTGGAATTTCTATTTCTGATCCAATCTTGAATTGGTCCAATAAGTCGATTGCTTGTAAGGTACCTTGCAAAGAAAAATCTTTAATTCAACTGATATCAATATGAACGAAAAACTTCAAAATAAATAAATCAAGGTCTGAATAACCTATGATATTTCAGCAACTAAAATTTATTTGTAATAAATGTGTTTGAAGCCTATGATATGCTTCTAAGTAATCGAGCATATCCATCCAATTCTAGAAAATATATCAATGTTGAGAAGTCCAATAAAAAAACTGAACAAATTAAAATCCTCGAAGGGGGGAAGGTGGGAAAAAAGATCACTTCAACATGAAATGAATTAGTCAAATCAAAGCCTCATCAAATGGTAAATCTAGATAAATTCACTCCAAATCAGTTCAATGATCACATTAATTACCCAAACAAGTAATTACCGTAACATACTTTGAAAATAACAACAAGTATTAACATAAGTCATAAAAATCAGTCAGACGTTGCATCTGCTGCTTGATTAGTAGCAATATTTCACTCTACTATATCATCAATTATGTGATCTATAGCTAGCTGTACATAAATTATCACCATCAATAAAAACGTTTGAGTTCTTGCACTTGATATGGTTCATTCTTATATACTTCTTCTTCCATTACCTCTCCCATATCATACAAATCTCTTGGCTTTAAATGCATAGCAACACTCCACCCTTTATTGACAATATCATCCACATAATACACCATTTATGCCTGAGATGCTTCACTGTAAGGGTCATGTTCTTCACATTCACCAATATGAATCAATCTATCAAAATTAACACAATTAAGGTTCCAATGATCTTTTTGATATCCTCTATCTCGAGCAGTATCGACCCAATTATATTTGAAAATAACAACCTTAAAATATCTATTATAATTTATCTTAATAATATCTTCTAACTTCCCATAATATGGTAATTCTGCTAGCCTTAAATTTTCATGAACACTACTTGCAACACATGATGTTTTGGAGGTTAAGAAAACTCCACTATTCTGTATTTTCAATTCTTTTTCTCAAGCTAAAGTTTGAAATTTTGACCTATTGATGTTATATGCAGTAAACCTTCTTGCATTTGTACATGGACCTCAGGTTAAAAACTTTAAATCAAGAGACATTGTATCTATTGTGTCGGGATTCATAATCTAAATTAAAATAAAATTGACTTAGTCAGATTTGCTCATTCCAATCAAATATAAATAACAACTAATTATTAATTACTTACCCACTTATGGAACCAATCGACAAACTCTTTATTAACTTTTCTCTCTATCTCTGTAGGTGAAGGTCTTCTTACTCTTAAACTCCTCCTTATGTGTTGTCTAAACTCACTATATGAAATAATTAATTTAATATTAAAGAGCAAAACTAGCTTACTTCAAACTTTGCAATGATACAAAACATACAATTTTTAGGAGTTACTCACTCCATAAATGGCATGACTATTGCACAATTTAGAAGCACATATCGATGAGCCTATAGTTTCGACATAAGAGTTAATCATAATTTTTTGCAACTGACTCAGGTTTACCTAATTGAGGGAAGAGTAGACATTTTAGAAGGCTCAATGTCATTTGTGTCATCACGGACATGCCTAGGACTGTTAAATCTTGTATCAATATCCTCAATATACCACAAACAAAAGGTAAGAGAATCTTCAGCTAAATAACCCTCAGCTATAGAAGCCTCTAGTTGTGATTTATTTCGTCCAAAGGACTTAAAATTACCCAATTCTCTAAAAAAAATAAGAGGAAATCATAAGTTTACACACTATATGGAATGAACTGGATATAAACATCTTTAAATTAGAAATTTTAATATTTCAAAAAAATAGATATCTTTAAACTGGAAATGTTAATTTTTACCTCTCTACAGGATACATATTTTGGTAATGCACTGGACCTCTAAGTTTTGCTTCCTCTAATAGATGAATAGATAAATGAACAATCACTATAAAGAATGATGGAGGAAATAGTATCTCTAGGTGGCAAAGTGTTCTTCTAATGCGTTCCTGGAGAATATCAAGCGCCGAAAGATTCAATGTCTTACTAGAAAGGGCTCTGAAAAATGAGCAAAATTTCACCCAAACTGTAACTACATGGTCTGGCAACACATTACAAATTGCCAATGGTAGAAATTTCTCTAAGATAATTTGGCAGTCACGAGTTTTCAATCTAAATTTTTTTTGTACCAAATCAATGCATTTGGAAATGTTACTTGAGTAACCATCTGGTACTTTAACATTCTTCAAAGTTGTAAGAAATAACTTTTTGGTGTCCACCTTTTTTTGTTATCAGTCACAAGTGAAAACATAGCAAGATTATATGATCCATCATCCTTCAGCCAAAGATCATGTCGTATGCCCATTTCCCTAAGATCCTTTCTAGCATTGACATTATCTTTTGATTTTGATTTATCATGGAGAAGCCTATATATGACATTGTCACATATATTCTTTTCAACATGCATAAAATCTAGATTATTGTGCAACAGTTTGAGTCAAAATAAAGAAGTTCAAACAATATACTTCTCTTGTTCCACTATTTAGTTGCTCGTCTAGATCTTTTCCTTCTACTACCCAACTCTACTCCTTTTTCTTCAGCAATTTGTATCAAAATGTTAGATCCTGATAATTTTAATTATGGATTCTGCTCCTCTGTGCTTCCATTAAATTGTACTCTATTGAATCTAAACTTATGATTTTTTTCCAGAAAATATCGATGACCCATAAAACACCACTTTTTAGTATGATGAAGATGACAAGGTTCCGTGTCAAAGTTACAAGTTGGACAACAAATCTGGTATGAGTGTTCCAGCCAGATAGGATACCTAATCCAGGAAAGTCACTAATTGTTCACATAAGAGCTGCATGCATTCTAAACGTTTCATTCAATGATGAGTCAAATGTTTCAACACCATCATACCGTAACTTTCAAAATTCCTTCACAAGTGGTTGTAAGTACACATCTATATTATTTCCCGGTGTCTGCTTGCCTGAAATAATCATTTACAAGATTAAAGAAGTGTGCTTCATGCACATCCAATGAGGGAGATTATATGGAATCAAGAAGACTAGCCAAATACTGTAGGTAGAACTCATTGTTCCAAAAGGATTAAAACCATCAGTAGTAAGGACTAAACAAACATTTCGAGGATCGAAGCAAATCTAGAGTTAGTCCTATCAAATGTCTTTCATACCTCACCATCCCTTGGATGCCTCATCAACCCATCTGGGTTACCGCCTAAAGCATGCCATCTCATATGTTCCGCAGTCTTGCAACATATAAATAACCTTTTCAACCTTGGTTTCAATGGAAAGTAAAACAGAACTTTTGCAGGTTGCTTATTTTTTTTCGGAATTTCATTTAGACGTGCCACAATGCTTACATGCTTCCAATTCTAAATCACCTTCCCAGAATAGCATACAGTTATTTGGACATGCTGGTATTTTGGTGTAGTCAAGACCAAGTGTGGTAATTATTTTTTTGCCTCATAAAAAGAAGGAGGTATCTTTGTATCTTCAAACTCATCTCTCAAAAAATCTAGTATCATGGTATTTCCTTGTCACTTAATTGACAATAGACCTTTATATAATACAATTTTATTAAAAACTCCAGCTTTGTGTACTTGCTCCCTTCATACGATGTTTCACTTCCATATTTAAGAAAATCATTAAAGTCACCAGATTCGTTCTTACACCCCTGATTTGATGTTTTAGTTGAGCCCAATGGTTGAGATGTCCCTGCATAATCTACTTGCTGACTATACTACCCAAATGCATCATTAATCATTATTTCTATTGGATTTTCTGGATGAGTCATCTCTTGCATAACCGCTTTATCCCCAGAAGACTCTAATACCTTTTTCTCACCATGAATATCCTAAATAACATAATTTTGAGGGAATGGCTTACAAATAAAATCATCATACACTACCTCTCTAGTTTTTCACTTACGAAAATAACATATAGGACATGGAAATTTTATTATATCTTCCACAACCGCATTCTTAAACACAAAATCAAGAAATTTTCTCAACCCAAACTTGTATTCTTCTGAGTTTTGAAGCTTTCTAATTCATGATCGATCCATTAAAAACTAATAAGAAAATTAACATGGATAGTTCACAGTATACCTCAATACAAATACCCCAAGTGCAGGATCACCTTTAGATTTTGTTGTACTTGCAATCCAATTCAACAACTTCAAAATTCTCTTTCAAATCTAATTAATTCCAGAGACTGACAGAGGAAAGAAAGAACTCATGAAGAATCTCACAAAAACCAACTTCTATATATATGCTTGTTCGTATGAGGAAGGATCAAACAAACAGTAGAGAAAGGAGGGTATAACTTCAAACCAAGAAAACCTAAACAGAAGAAAAGAATTTTGATAAAATCATATTTCTTCTACGGTTGAGCTTATGGAGGAGGGACTTGCGCTTTAATTCCATGCTTTTCACCGTATATGGTGCTTTTAATGAGTATATTAATATTAATTATAAAAAACTTTAAAGTATTTTGTGACAGTTATTAATTATTAATATATGATATTTTCTTCTCTTTCGATTATTGGTTATATATTAATGAGAATATATACTTGATAAATTTTCAATTTCTCAACACAAAAAGGTCAAGAATTTATCTTATATACATTTTTGAAATTAGAAAATAACATTTAGGAATAACAATTATATCTTTGAGGTTGTAAATACCTTTTCCCTCTATTCATTTATCTTCGAGAAATTTTGGTTCTTATTGATAGTTTCAAGCTATGGGCTTTGCAGGTATTATTATATAAATAATTATACTATTAAGTAATATCTTTGAGTTATAAAATAAAAATAAAAATACAGTATAATAGTTCTTGAATATGATTAATTTGATAATATTTAGCTCGATTAACAAAATGTGAATATTTTCATATAGAAATCCGCTAACACAAACATTGTTAGTATAAAAGTTCTACAGTAAAATATTGACGAAAACATAAATCTAAACAACACATACATTTAAGTTTGGTTTTGATCAATGCACGACTTCTGGAAGTCTTGTCTTGGGGCTTTTGGTGTGGTTTTCTCATTTTATTTTAGTTTGGGTGATTGACCAACTTGTCAAGACTTTCCGAAGTGCCATCATAACCCTTGATTCCTATATTGTGACACATAATTATTAGACCATAGTTTATTGCTAAAAAACATTGCTAGGATAGCATGACTCACTTTGCTCTTTAAGCTAAATTTTTCCTCGAGCTTTCTTTCATATCAATGTGCCATAAAAAAGTGTTTCATTTGTTTGAAAAAATATTTTCAGCCTCTAGACATTATCATACAAATGACCTGAGCAAAACAAATCGAAGAGCATGGGTATCACAACTAACAACATCTTTACACGGTCAATAACCATTGGTCATAATACTTTGGGGCTTGAGTAAAGCCTTTTTATTGGTTAATGTGTCACCTTCATAACCTATAAATAATATGTTGCTCACACTTTGTAGGACATTTTGATTCCAACTAGTACAATAGCAACACATTTATACTCCAATTCCAAGAAAACACTAACAACACATTATAGCATTTGTACAAGTAACGTAAGATGATCATAATTATCACCTCGACTAATAATTTTATTGGGCATTCAGAGACTCATTTCTTATTAATTGTGATTTACGGACTACTATTATCATTCAAAAAAGTATACTAACTTTAGCTTATCAACTCTCTCGGCCAAATCTTATAGAATAGCCTTTGACTAAATTTATTTTTCTATAGCACCTTTTTTTCTCTTACTACTAGTATTAAATTGGGGTGGGGAGCGAAGAGAACTAGAAGAATGATTTTTGGATCAACGAGCTATTTTATCCTAATAAATAAGAATCAACGAAATATGTCTATCCATGAACATTAATTTTTTGTTTCTATCTTTTGGGGATCTCTCCATACATATAGATTTTTTCTTATGAAATGATATGATTGGCTAGCAAACACTCCAAAATTATGTTCAATCTTTTCTTCAATTATCATAAAATGACAAGAAATTTTCAAATGAAAAATTATTAGACCACAGTTTGTTGCTGAAAACGTTGCTAGAATAGGGTGGCTCTCTTCGCTCTTTAAGCTAAATTTCGCGGTATCATTACAATCATGTGATACATCTTATAGAATCATTGCAAGGTTACTATTTTTGACGGTCTTTCTGGTGCAATGGACAGCATGGCTTGATTTAAGAGGAATATCATTACACGTGTCATGTGGTATTTTACACTGGGCTTTCACAACTGTTGTCTCGAAACTGGGAGAGGAATTGATTTTTAACAAAAGCTTGCCAATTGTGTTGAAGCCTGAACTGTTAGCCCATATGTTATTGGGCCTTTAGTTTATGGACCTTTAGGTTATTGGCTATGTATATATATAGCCTACTCTTGTTTTAGTTAGTTTTATGCTTTTCAGATTATATTGTAAACCTTAGCCTTTCTTCCCTTCAATAAAGTTCTATTAACATGGTATCAAAGCCAAGTCCATCCCCGTTTTGGGCTCCCGGTCCATGCGCCAGTGCTAGTTGGGCCTGGGCGTGAGGGGGGTGTTAGAGTGGGTAAAAGTCCCATATTGGTTGGGGAATGGACTAGTGGTTTGCTTATATGGAGTTGGGTAATCCTCACCTCTTGAGCTAGCTTTTGAGGTTGAGTTAGGCCCAAGGTTCATTCTTGACTTCTGATTCTGTTTGTGTTATACAGGACCAACACACTCAGAGGGTGATTGGGACCGGCCGTAGGTTGGGGGAACTCTATGTCTTGGAGAATCTCAAAGTGTCTGTAGTTGCTGCCTCTAGCATAGATTTATCTTCTTTTCGTTTGAGTCCTTTGTCTTCTCAGTTTTATCTTTGGCATTCCAGATTAGGACATGTGTCAGTTTCACGTTTACGTTTTTTGGTCTCTAGTGGTGCTTTGGGTCATGTGAACACTAGTGATATTTCAGATTGTAGTGGTTGTAAACTGGCAAAATTTTCTGCCTTACCGTTTAATAAAAGTGTGTCTTATTCTGTTGCATCCGTTCGACAGTGGAAGATATTTCAGATGAATGTCAAGAATGCTTTTTTGAATGGTGATCTCCACGCGGAAGTTTATATGACTCCTCCCCCAGGTATTGACCACCAGCCAGGTGAAGTTTGTCGGCTTCGAAAAGCTTTATATGGTCTCAAACAAGCCCCTCGTGCTTGGTTTGAGAAATTCTCCACTGTTATTACTTCCCTTGGATTTGTCCCGAGTAACCATGATTCAGCATTGTTTGTTAGATGTACAAGTGCAGGGCGAATTCTATTGTCCTTATATGTAGATGATATGATTATTACTGGTGATGATCATAGTGGTATTGAGTTATTGAAGCATGATTTGGCTCATCGATTTGCAATGAAGGACTTGGGCTTGCTGCGTTATTTTCTGGGTATTGAGGTGGCTCAGTCTAAGAAAGGGTATCTTCTTTCTCAGACTAAGTATATATCTGACTTGTTTACACGGGCGCGTCTTTCTGACAACAGGACTGTAAATACTCCCCTTGAAATCAATGCACGTTACTCTCCTAGTGATGGTGTTCCATTATCAGATCCGAGTCTTTATCGGACTATTGTGGGTAGTTTGGTTTACCTTACGGTTACTCGTCCAGATATAGCACATGCAGTTCATGTTGTTAGCCAGTTTGTTACTGCTCCTACTTCTGTGCACTGGGGAGCTGTACTTCGTATTCTAAGGTATCTTCGTGGCACTCAGTTTCAGAATCTCTTGTTTCCCTCGACGTCATCTCTCGAGTTGCGAGCCTATAGTGATGCTGATTGGGATGGAGATCGCAATGATCGTAAATCCACCACTGGTTTTTGTGTGTTTCTTGGAGACTCTTTAATCTCGTGGAAGAGCAAGAAACAAGATGTTGTCTCTAGATCTTCCACGGAGGCTGAGTATCGTGCTATGGCTGTGACTACATGTGAGATTATTTGGTTACGTTGGCTTCTTGCAGATATGGGGGTTCACATTTCTATGCCTACTCCCCTGCATTGTGATAACAAAAGTGCGGTACAAATTGCAAAGAATTCTGTCTTCCATGAGCGTACGAAGCACATTGAGATTGATTGTCACTTCACCCGTCATCATTTACAGCTCGGGACCATATCGCTTCCTTTTGTTCCATCGTCTTTGCAGATTGCTGACCTTTTTACGAAGGCTCAGTCGGCATCTCGATTTCGTTTTTTGTGTGACAAACTCTCAATGCTTATTGCTGTTGCATTGTGAGTTTGAGGGGGGATGTTAGCCCATATGTTATTGGGCCTTTAGTTTATGGACCTTTAGGTTATTGGCTATGTATATATATAGCCTACTCTTGTTTTAGTTAGTTTTATGCTTTTCAGATTATATTGTAAACCTTAGCCTTTCTTCCCTTCAATAAAGTTCTATTAACATGAACAACTCTTTTTCTGCGTCAATAGTATACAATAGTTGCTGGCCCTGTTTTTTCTCTGTTTTGGTTCGATAAGCTGTTCAAAGTGTGTGAAACAGATATGGTCGTGTTGAAGTTCTATTAAAGACCAGCAAAAAGTCAATTTAATTAGAGGTAGTGAAGTGCTCTAACTTGACATTATAATCTAAATATCTAGTATAAATGAAATGATAAAAATTGCAAAATCTAAACTAAGGGTCACAGATTTAGATATCTCATGCCCTATATTCTTTTCAACTGGACCTCTTTGTTGCTCCATTTAATGTCAATATTGAACTCCTGACCAAAACTGCAGGTTCTATATAAATTTGGGAAGATTTTTATATTCCATCTCACTTTTGAGCTCCATGATATCGTTACATCTTGCTTAGTGTTATCTCTTCTTCCCTTGAATATCACTGTGCGCGGTTGGGAGTTAAAATTGTCTGAACTACAGGCCATTACAATTTTCTATTGTGTTGAAATGTCACATTCAGGGATAATAATATAGTACTGATTTACCTGAACCAAGAATCAACCCCAATTTCTTTTTCCCTGAAAATGAAGTAACGTCAGACAAATTGTGGAGGAGGTAGTATTGAAAAATAATAACCTGATAAGGAAGAAAATAGAACTTATAAAATGTTTCTGTGAATTGGAATGGATATAGTAATTTGATCCATGGTATTTTACTCTTGAGAAATGATTCTTATTTTGCCCAACGAACCCACAAACTTAAAATTCTAGATCTGCCTCTGGATATAGAGTGACATGCATTTATATAATTATTGGTTTTGGATCAGTAGGCGAATGCTTCTGGATGTGCTATTCAACAACAACAATGTACCTAGTGTAATCCACAAGTTGGGTTTGGGGAGGGTAGGTTGTACACAAACCTTACCACTATCTTTGTGGGGTAAAGGGGTTGTTTTCAATAGACTCCCGGCATAAAAGGAACATTACTAAAGCAGGATTCCAAGAAAAAAATAACCAGATAGCACGAAGCAAAGTAAATAAAGCAACAAATAGTACCACACATAAAAGAACAGGAGACTGTGATTGTTAAATACTACTAGACACCATTCATCAAAAAAGTTATTAGTATTTATACGTCGCTACACAAACTTTGAAATTAAACACATTATTAATCATCGACAACAGACAACCAAATCCAAATGATTATTCAATTGTATCTTGATGCTTATATCATCAAGCAATACTCTTTTGTGCTCTTGGTGATCACACAAAAGAATCAAAGGCACGGTGCCTAATCATAGCATAAGGTGCTGCATAGCTATATCAAAAAATTAACTGCTAGATAGGGTCATAGGGGTTTACTGGAAGGTTTGCAACTCAAAAAATGAGGCCTGTCAGTGCAGAAGCATTTGAATTGATAATTTGGCACATCGAATCCGCTCACTGGACGCGCATCTTTGAATACTATTTATTGCTAAGTTGGCCAAATCGATCTTATGTCTACGTCTATTATTATCAACAGCAGGCACTGATGAGTTTCAATGAGGATAACCCTACGACTATAAAAATCAATTTTGTCATGAACTGGTAACATTCGTGATACTCTGGATCAACATATCCAGCTGTTCCTTGAGGAGTAGTTGAGACATGACTAGCATCATTCGGGGACAATCTCGAAAGTCCAAAATCTGCAACTTTGACACGACAATTGTTGTTAAGGAGTATGTTGCTAGTCTCACATCACGATGTATTATGGCATAAGAATGGAGGTAAGCTAATGCACTAGCAATTTCTACAATGATATTCATCCGTATAGGCTATGGAAGGAATCCGTCCTTTGCTCTATCCCCATTCAACTGATCTTCCACTGTTCCATTGGGAATGAGTGCTTTGATGTGAAACCATAAAGGGTTACGAGCTTAGTGTATTTCCCTTGTACTTCCCTAATAACCTCTTCTCAACAAAGTAATCTTCATGGACTGGAGAGAACTGGAATCCAGTAGCCAATATAAAAAGTTAAGGAGAATATGTGGATTGTGGAAGTTCAAATGTTAATTCCAAGACGCTTTATGAAGGTTCTATAATAGCAGAACTTAGTTATTAAGCCATAGTTAGATTATTTAGACTTATCCAGCATGCAATTGATGAGTTCTCGTCCTTGCTAGGGCCTCTAAATTGAACCCAGAGAATGGCGAAAACAAAAATTTATCGATAGGTGTACATGGGAAGAAAAAGAACAGTACATCTCAACATGAATATTCATGATTTATCAGTCATTTCAAGACTACTCTTTGATTGAGTAGGGTTAATACATCTCCAAAAGAAACCTAAACAACTACCCATTACGTTCAGAATGATCGCTGAAGTTGTTGCTGGTAATGCAACTGCTGGTGAGGAGAAATCGGAGGTTGCTAAAACCACGCTCAAGGTGAAATTTTTCATGCCCACTTGCAAGGGAATACAGAAACGTTAACATCATTAGCTGCCTATATCAATGGGAAAAATAAGTGGACAGAGAGTGAGAAGCTTCTTTTTTATTTAAGGCTCCATTTGGCTGGAAGTAACAACTAGTTCAAGATGAAGTACATTTCAAACGATAATTATCTAAACCATTTTCCTGAATTTAGTTGAAATTGTACGAGTCTGTGGAAGAAAATGGTATAGGGAGGCAATCTCTATTCCGTTGGGTACAAATTTTTTGCAACAAAGAGCAATTCTTAACTTCAGAAATTAGAACAAAAGTGTAAATCATAACAGGGAATATATTGGCTTCATCCATGAGAAATATGTGTCATTCAGAAGTGATCAAACAGGGCACTGCTTAAATAAGTCTCAGGCTACTAAAATCAAAACAGGAACTTGTTATCAATGTGATCTTTTCCATGCTTGACAAGAATTTAACAAAGTAGTACATGTGGGAGTCTTACTCCCATCAAGAATATATCTCGATGGATACAACTCGTCTTTGAGGTTCGCTAAAACCAGCCAAAGCAGCAGAAAGATACCTGATGAAGATCTCATCTTATGACATAATCACATGGATGCTAAATATGGCCAATAGATTGAAACAAAGAAACAAAGATAATCTTACCCAACAAAGAAACTAGCAAAATCAAGTGATGAGAAGGACACCACAACCAGCCCAAATTCACTAGATAGCATATTCTGAGCACAACTAAGTATGGGTAAATCAGAAGAGAATGACATGCCAACCACGGAGGATCTCAGACGACCAACATTTTTTGAGAATATACTGAGCAGGAAAAGGAAAAAAAGACGGTGTGAGAAAGGGATGAAACAGAAAAGGACAGTTGAGTAAATATTCAGGCAAAAATAATTTAGGATCAACAACTAAACCTGGCAGAAACAAGAGATGTAGCTAAGAGACAACCAATGTTGATTTCCTTGTTCAAATCCACTAGATTGGAAGTTTTCCAACAATGTGAGGGTTCACATAATCTGAATAGGAAAAAAGCTTAAATGTGTCACTGAATTATCAGAAATGACTCATTTATCCCATCCATTAAAAGTTGAGCTTATTCATGCCATCGCCAATATAAAACCGATTTTAACAGTGGTTTTCAAAAGAACTGCTTTGCCACGTGGCCTCTTATTAGAGGTCCACGTTATTTTTAAATTTTTTTTTAAGTTTTGATCCATTAAGAAGAATTCATGCACACTCAACCTATCACCTTAACCCATTTTAATATTATTCTTAATTTTGACCCTAGATTTAAACATATATATAATCATTTAATCTTCGAACATGAAATTTACACACTTAAATACTACGTTAAAAATAATATAGGTTAGAATAATTAATAATTTAAAATGACAAATGAATAAATTGTGATTAAAAAATAATTTGTTTTGACTCTCGAAATCTGAATATCATTTAGGACGAAGAGAATACCACATACATGAAGGACCACAACTTTTAATTAGGAAGAATACCTAAAAATTCCTTCTAAATTTGAATTATAAGTTGTATAATTGAATTATTGGTAGTCTTAATTATTTCGTGGACTTGACTATTTGGTAGCCTTTATACTCTTTAACGTGGACGAGACGTAGAGCATAATTTATTTTTAGGCGTGTTAGAGTTTAAAAAAATATAAAATAAATAAAAGACCACCATCTAGGTACGTAGGGTGTTTTCAGTCCACATATTTTTTAGTGTTATTTGGTACCTTCTCACCCAGACACTATTTATGTGTATATTAATGGATCTTTAATGTGTATATTAAAGAATCCACCCACGCAGAAAAAAGTTATGCTCTACGTCTCGTCCA
Organism: Capsicum annuum; assembly: GCF_002878395.1. Lineage (NCBI taxonomy): Eukaryota > Viridiplantae > Streptophyta > Magnoliopsida > Solanales > Solanaceae > Capsicum > Capsicum annuum. The sequence continues at coordinate 1,253,860 of NW_025894220.1, forward strand.
CGTTAAAGAGTATAAAGACTACCAAATAGCCAAATTCACGAAATAATTAAGACTATCAATAATTCAATTACAAAACTTATAATCCAAATTTAGAAGAGATTTTTAGGTATTCTTCCTAATTAAAAGTTGTGGTCCTTCATTTATGTGATATTCTCTTCATCCTAAATTATGTGATGATGTTTGAATTTCGAGAGTCAAAATAAATTAATTTTTAATCACAATTTATTCATTTTTTATTTTAAATTATTAATTATTCTAGCCTATATTATTTTAAACGTAGTATTCAAGTGTGTAAATTTTATGTTCGAAGACTAAATGATTATATATATGTTTAAATCTAGAGTCAAAATTAAGAGTAATATTAAAGTGGGTTAAGGAAATAGGTTGGGTGTGGGTGAATTCTTCTTAGTGGATCAAAACTATAAAAAAAATTAACTTTTTTTAAAAAAATGACGTGGGCCTCTAATAAGAGGCCACGTGGAAAAGTAGTTTTTTAGAAAACCATCGTTAAAAAGTAATGGCATGGATGGACCAGTTTTATAACAGCGATGGCATGAATGAGCCCAACTTTTAACGGATGACATAAATGAGTCATTTCTGATAGTTCAGTAGCATATTTGAGCCTTTTCCCATCTGAATATGATCAAAGTTCTCATTGATTTTTGAGGATAAAATAAACAGGAACTAATCATGACAGTAGTTCTGTAAGTACGATGAAGTTACCAAGTAATGTGTATTGCTGTAGCACGGACTGAATTTGTAGAATTTTGAACAATATTTCATAAGGAACATGGATAGAAGGTTTCATGCAATGGTAGTTATAGTTATCATAGGATCTAATTTAGATGGTGGCGTAAGAGGAAACTTAATGAGATCTCAGAGCACTGAGAATAAGTAAATAATAGAAATTAAGATTTGCGGTAATTGCTTAGGTCTAGCTTGATATGAAGGCATTTATGACATCAAAAGAATGTAGGTACTGATCAATATCAAATTAAAGTAAGTACTGAACATCAAAGTAATGTAAGTACTGAACCTCAAACTAATGCAGGTACTAAACATCAAACTAAAGAGGTACTGAACATTAAACTAATGAAGGTACTGAACATCAAACTAATGTAAGTATTGAACATCAAATTAAAGTAGGTACTAAACATCAAACTAATGTAAGTACTAAACATCAAACTAAAGTAAGGACTGGACATTAAACTAAATTATGGTAAACACAAGTCTAGACAATCATTACAAATTCAAATTCATATAAAGCTACATGAAGTATTTGATTGATGATTTGCGTTGTTATCAGGTGTCGAGCCCATTACATTCAGTGGTGAAACAAGTTCATTCTCCCCCGCTTCAACAAGCTGACATAGTTAAAATAATTAATATTCAATACAAATCACCATAGTAGTGTTCTGTAAAACTCTTATCCTAAGCCTCCAGAAATTTACACTACTTAACAAGGTTGATTGGTGGGTGCAAAACTACCAAATCAGTAAATTATCTTATGCCAGAGCATAGAATAAAAAACATTCATACGTTTGAACTACCTATTCCATAGCTAATCAAGAGAAATAGAGAAAGAATCTGAGACATATGGAGTCCAAACAACTATACCCAGCTTAATATAATTAAGAACTAAGTCCATACTTTGAATATGATCAATCAAAAACTCAAGCATGGACTATAAATTTTAATAAAGTAAATCAGATAGAGGTTGTTTTATTTTGATACCACAAAGAAGTATTATGTTATTAAGCTGATCAGAATATGTTGTAACAGAAGAAGTACAATCTATATTTACTTCTTACCTATGGTTGAGGAGCAAACAGATGAGTAAATTCTTCAGGAATCTCTCCTTACTTTGATATTATGTAATTCTTCAGTGCATTCAGGGTTACTTCCAATTGACACTCGAAACGCGCAACCTTTTGACACAAATAGGTAGAAGTTGTTGATGATTCACCATATCTAGATGAAGACATGCTCAACTCACTACATCGCCGCTTGGTATTCACGAATGTGTTTGATGGAGTTGCTCCCATGCCCATACATCTTACTCTTTCAGAGTGCTCTGCCCCTGATATCTTTCCAATAATATCTTCAAGGGAAACATTAGACTCATTGATGTTACACTGAGTCATATTCAATTTAATTCTTCCCACAAGCATAAAATATCAATAGTAAGAACAAAATAGTGAGACTTGAGATGAAAAAATTATACAGTAATAATGAAATTAAGTAAAAAAAAATATACTGATGCCATACTTATCGCTATAGTTTGAGCCTTATCATTCACAAATGATCCATTCTTTCTCTTATGAGTTTCAATAAATATTTGTCCGTGACTAGGAAGTTTTTCAGTTTTCAGAAACTAATAAAGAAATGTATTACCACTTACAAATATTATCCTAAAACATTTTAAATAAAGAAAAATAAAATTATTAAGTTAATGTTGTACTAGTTCATATCGTCTTCTCGAGTTAGCTTTTGAACCACCAGTGTGTGGCATTGTTTGCTTCCTATGAATTTTCTTATTTCTTCTACAAAGCTCCTATCAAAAAAACAAATACAACTTAAAATTTTCATCTCTATTTAATTATGATAAGACCAAACTTACTAACATAATCTGAAGCTTACAATTGTTGATGGTTTCAGATGATAGGCAACAAAACTAGCTCATTGATCTTTTGTTATACTAGTTGGTACATTTCTGATAATCTCATTTTTTCTTTTGGTTGGGTCAAATATTCATTCCATAATCTCTGCCTATGTGTAGCCTACTTCTTTGAAATGCTAGCATTGCAATACCTGTATGTAGTATACTTACTTGGCCGAAAAAGAAAACGAGACTTCAAATAAAAAAGTTAGTTTTCTCATGTATTTTAAAATCTTTTTGATATCAGTAAATATATATGTAAGAATAATTGTACCTTTAGTATTATTTCAAATTAGTCTTCCATGTATTTCTTAGGCATGCTCAATGGCCTTGACCACTTCTAAAAATTAATCGGAAATAAATTATAATCAATTGTCAATGATCCACAGTATCCAGCGAGCAATCCTTGCGTATCACCATATGCTGCATCATACTCATCAAAATTCACAACAATGCGCTCTCCAATAGGAAGGTAATTAATCTCATTGACTTTGACATTAATCTGCTTGATAGTGTTTTCTGAGTCATTTAAGAAGAAAAATCAATCACTCAATCAAAAAGAAAAAAACATAAGATACTCATAAGTTAAAGTCAAAATTACATAAGACATATATACCTTCGGTCGCTACTCTCCAATATTTTGGAGATGAACACCGACGAATAGATGTCAAACTTGAATTACAAGGCAGAATTAAAGCTTGTTCTTGCTGCTCACAAGATCATGGAGTTTCTTCTTGTTGTGGGGGAGTTGGAACTTGTTCTTTTTGGGGGAAAACATGAGCTTGTTGTTGTTGTTGGACTTCATGAACTTGTGAGTGATTTGTTGAAGCATCTGGGAGGACTTTGGCTGCTGGAGTAGTTGATAATAAAGCATGTCCATTAGCAGACTTTAGTGGATTCTTAAAACGTTTAATCTTCGGCATCACTGCACATTCATAAGAAAAAAAGCAAACCAAATATGAAGATATCTAAGATAACAAGTTAATACCAAGTAATTGATAAAAATGATGTGTTCAGTGCCATACGAATAGACAGAGAATCGATAAACTACACCACATCATAATATTAATAAAACTTAGTAGTGAATGAAATAACATATACATCTACATCCCAAATATGAAGCACAAATGTGTATCCAACAATCTTGTTGATGAAAACAACATGTATATTTAGAAGAATCTAAGAACAAAAAGTTAAAAAAAATAGATCTAGTGGTAATATATCAATTCATCTCTCCAAAATAAATCATAAGAAAATTTATAGCTCTATAAGGGGAAGTTTTTCACCAAGAAAATGATAGAACAGGGGATGGTGGGAAGATGCAGGGGAGGTGGAAATTTGGAGGGAAAAACAATACAGAAAAGCTAGGGAAAAAAACATAGATATTTTCTTACGTTTTCCTCTCTTTATTTTTCTTATTAAGTTTTAATTTTCATTTAATAGAAGCACATTTTAAAAATTGAAATAATTCGTTTGGTAAGAGATACTCTATAGATGTTTGTAACTGTGCAACTTAAGAAAAGTGTATGAATCAACTGGGGCTTGGAATCCCTTTATTTTTAATAGTCTTAGATCGTATATATTTGAGTCCATAGGGTTACCTAGTATGTGAACAATCCTGAGTGAGAGCTGAGGTTTCTACGAAAGTTGGCAACTTTTGGTGTCTCTTTTATATTTGTGTCCTATTATGTCATTGTTTATAATCTATGATTAGTTATGATGTTTGTTTGCAAAGTGGACTCTTATTTATGCCTCTGTCATCACCCAATCCATATTCATCTTCATTGCCATCCACTCCAATAGGACGATGAGGAAAATAGTTGTTGTATTAGGTTGAGAACCATGATGTCTCAGATACAAATCACAACAGAGAAAAAAAATTGGTGCTTTTTTTTTTCCATTTAGTTGAGTTGAGATTCGGTTCATTTTGTGCAAACTATTTAACTTATTTATTATCGGTTCTTATATGTGTTGAACCTTTAACGACCCAATATGATATCATTTGATTCGTTCTGGCTTAATGATTATTCATCAATTAGTTATCAAGTTATTGGTCAGTCAGTTTATTTGATATAAAAATTGAAACAAAAAAATTAAAGTATCTTTTATATACTCCACTACTGACTTCTCGTCTAATGGTCCGAACCCATCGAATTCCGTTGCCACTGCGAGCAGAGATTACAATTGATAATCGATGGAGATGGTAGAGTTAGGGTTGAGAGGCGAATGGAGATTGGGCTAAAGGTATATTTAGAGTGAAATTTATATGTATGTTTTGATAATGATTATACATGCATATTGTGATTAGTTAGTTGCAATAGTGTTTGGGATATTTGTACTCGATATAGTTCAATATGCTTAGACGTAAGTTATGACTAATGGCTCGCTCAATATTTGTTGCGGACACGAGATATGGTCACACAAACCTTTGAGTATAGTGTGCGACATAAATATCTATACATAAGCAGAGAGTCATTACAATGAGTAATTTATTAAGGGCAAAATGTTATTTAAAGTAACAAATTTCTCTTAAATACCATCAACCGTTGACTTTTCTCCCAATATTTTTTTATAATCTATATCTATATCTATAATATATTAAAAGTGTGAAGATCCTTATAAAAGTAAATTGAACTTTTTGCCCTTCATTAAAGGACTTTTCTTTAGATAAAATCATATTTTTACTATTTTCATTATATTTAGCAATTTAAATTTACTATATTTTAAGGTATTAAATCTTTCCTTATTTAACTATATCACAATTCCTAAAATTTAGAGTTTAGAAATAGAAATTAATTAAAATTTTATCATATTCTATATACTAATTCGAATTGGTTCCAAATAGAAGTAGGTTACATGCAAGTTTCGAGGTATTTTAATTTTTTTACAATTTTCCTTTTACTATTTTTTTCAAATAAAATTAATAGATAAAGACATATATATGTTATATTTTATTCCCCAAAACTTCCAACAGCTCACGTATCTTTTTTATGGATTTTTCGATTTATTTCTTAAATGAAATTTTCAACGTGTTGTTTATATTGAAATTAAGTTTTTAGTCCTCTTTTTATTAGAATAGGAGTTCCTAACAAATTAATAGGAGATAAATTACGTTATTTAATCGCATGTGTTTTAAAAAAAGGAGAAAAAGTATTATTTTTTTTTAGAAAAAGATCTAAATTTGTCGTAGGAATAAAGAGGATACTAGAGTTAATTTTTGATAATAAGTCTCTAATGTGTTCTTCATAATTGATTCTATTCTTTTGATAGTTTTGCATTTTTTTTTTTGTAGTTGAAAATTTATGATCGAAAATTAGATGACAAGCATGTTGCCACTGAATGAAGAGGTCGAAAAATTAATGGTCTACCTCTTCCCTTTTTATTTCTTTATTCAAATAAATTTATTGTTCAATTCAACTTTACGTTTATTATGATAAATATGAAGGTCAGGCCATAAAACTTAAAAAATTATATACTTTCAAATTGTTAATCATTTAAAGAAATTTCAAAATGTATAACAATTAAAATTTATCATTATGAGATTAGTTTATACAAATTTTTTTGAGACAAACGTACTTAAATTAAAAGCGTGAAGGACCTTAGAAATATTGTTTGAAAGTGTGAGGGATCTTTAAGAAGTGACTTCAACTTTTTGCACTTCATTAAAATTTTTCGTAATACATAAAATTATTTAATTTTAAATAATCAAAAGTTACAAGTTCAAGACTTTTTTCATTAGTTTAAAAATTCTAGACCAACTAAAGTTGGTTTTAAGAAGATCTGAAAAATCTAGAAATAAATGTAAAGCATTAGACTAGAAAAATATAAAAAGTACCAAAATTTTAAAGGTTTTAAGTAAGTAATCAAAGATTTTTTAAAGATTTAACTTTAAAAATAAGGAAAGATTTTAAATATAGAAAAGATAAAAATAAAATTATCATACTATAAATATGGTTCAAATCGATGCGTCTCTCTTAGGCTCTAGCAGCAACGAAAAGAGGTACTGCATGACAAATGCAAAAGTGACGATTTATTAACCACTTGAAACTTCTGATGGTAAAATATATATGTGTTTACAATAAAATATATGTTATGTTTATATTATCTATCTCTATATCCATAATCTATAATCTATAATATATTAAAAGTGTAAAGAGTCTTAGAAATATTGTTTAGAAGTGATTTGAACTTTTTGCACTTCATTAAAACCTCCGCAATAGACAAAATCGTCTAATTTTTAAATAACTAAAAGTTACATGTGCGAGGTGCGTGCCACTGTGAAGATCCTTAGAAAAGTTGATTCGAACTTTTTGCTCTTCATTAAAAGAATCCACTTTAGATAAAATCGTCTTTTCATAATTTTTCTCAAATTATTATTTATTATAATATCAAATATTGACTATAATAAATGCCCTCAACTAATCCTAATTCTACCCAAAATCCACCATCCTAATTTAACCCCAAAACCTCAATATATTACTCCTACATTTCTACCCAATATTACTGTTTATTTTGGTTTGACTTTAGATACAATTTTGCCGAAGAAAAAAAATTAGGTTTAGCTTTTGCATTCTTTAATATTTTGTCTTTTTTGTTTCTTTTATTGAGTAGGATTACTGTTTATTTTGGTTTAAACTTTAGATACGATTTTGTCGTAGAAAAAAAATAGGTTTAGCTTTAGTATTCTTTAATATTTTTTTGTCTTTTTTGTTTCTTTTAATTATTAAATTTAAAGATTATATATAAAGTGTACAAAATCAACAATTGACAATAGATTCTCTTATTTTGATAATTTCTTGTGTTTCTTTTTCAGTTGAATTTTCTTTAATCAGAAGATCAGATTAAATAAGTATGTTGCCACTAAATAAAGAAATCAAAGGTTACATTGATTTTACATGCTATTTATTTTTTTAAAAATTTAGGTTTACATGCAATTTGATTTTATTCCGATAACATAAAGTAAATAACTTTTATATATAAATAAAATGACAACGTAACTTTTGAAGAAAAAAAAAAAATCTTCACTTGTTTGCTTTTATTCTTTTTCAACTAAAGATTTTTATTTCTTTTTGCCTATTTGATTTTGAATATTGTATACAGAGTTGCACTTTTATTTTCTCCTTTTTCGATCTTAGCTTGAGGTTATTATATTTTTTCTCTAGCACTGGTCAACTCTTTCAGGTATATTTTCTTTGTATAAAATTTATTATTTTAATTAATTCATACAAACCTCAATTTATTGTGTATCAATGATAAGTCCGTGTAAATATTTTTCTTTAATTGCATTTTTTTTGTTGTTGTTTGACATAAACAGTACAACTTTCTCTTCAAAACTATGTTGAAGATTAGACATATAAATATCAAAAGTAATAAATTGGATACAATAAGAACCAACCCAAGAAAAAAATGACATACTATTCTAATCAAGATATTTTTCAGTAATTGAAGTTTTTTTCAGTTTGACATGAATAATCTAACTTTCTCTCCAAAAGATTATTATTAGTATTTTTGTTTTTATTATTTTTGATAATACAAAATTTTCATTTATTACTTTTTTTTACATGTTATTTAGTTATTTTTACAATATTTTAAGGACTTCTAAAATGTATGGAATGTATGAGTAGAAGTTTCTTTAAAATCTTTGTTTATGGAAAGTAAAATCTGAAAACTTTGAATAGAAAATCTAATACGACTAGTGCTCATTTTATTTTCTTTCTAAAAATAAAATATATCGTCTTTTCACATTTTCCTCAATTATTATCAAAAAACAATTATCCTTAGTTTTTGTAAAACTTGCAATTTATTTTCCATTGTTATGTTTTGACTATCTTTTCTCTTAATGCCCAATTTTGAACATCTTTCTCAAATTGAGGTGTATAATGGGATCTACTAGATAGCTGAACAAATTTTATGATAGAAATCGTAGATAATATTATTTGTTGGACTTTATGTTAGCGATGATAAGTAATATCAAAAGCTTCTCTATAGCCACATATATCCATCAAGTATTCTTTAAGGTTTGTTTCTCTTCATCTTCTCCTCCTTTTTTGTGTTTTTTTTTTTTTTTAAATTATAATGAAGAAAAGGTGATAATATAGTTTAGTTGATTTGATTTCTTTTTTAGTTTTTTGTAAGAAAATTTACAACTTAATAATCTCTAGCCTAATTTTAATTTCTCTCTCTTTCATATAGAATTTACTGAATTGTTTGATTAACGTGAGATTATTTTCTAAATAACAACAACACCAACAACAAACTCAGTATATTTCCACATTGTAGGGTCTGGGGAGGGTATAGTGTATGCAGTCCATCCACTACCTTTACAGAGGTAGAGAGGCTGTTTCTGATAGACGCCCGACTCAAGATAAAAGACAATATACACAAGCATCAAGAGCATAGAACACGATAAAATAACATAGGTACGTCATCCACAAAAATATGTACATTGTCAAATAAAGGACACCAAAGTCCACCTAAATACTGAGTACGACTCAACCATTCCCTTAGCCCTCTATCCTAATTCTTTTCCTCCATATCTTCCTATCTAGGGTCATGTCCTCAGTCAGCTGTAACTGCTCCATGTCACATTTAATCACTTCTCTTCAGTATTTCTTCGGCCTACCCCTGCCCCGTTTAAAACCTTCCAAGGCCAATCTCTCACACCTACGAGTGAGAAATTTGTCTTAATAGTAAAACTTGTTGAGACACTATTTTTATTGTTTCTCTGTATCCATGTTACGAATTAAATTTTGAAATTATGAATGAAGCGTGCATAAAGAGTATGACTATATTTGATGTGGTAGAAAAAATATACAAATTATTTGATCAAGAATAGGGGATTGAAATGATATGAAATTTGCAGGTCAAATTTATCACTTCTACAACGCAACCAAGTTAAATTGCAAAACTTTATGGATTATCAAGAACTAACATCAACTTACTAAAAACATCAACACTAATTTTAAGGGTTGTCAATATATTTCACCTATCTTATTTGTATTTTAGATATTTATAAAGATTATATAAGTAATTGAATAAATTCTCCATCTTTACACCTCCAACGATGTTGAATTTAATAATTGAATTTATTTTTATTAATTAAATAAATATCGTATTTAGTGTAGCACTTAAACTTATCAAAATGAGGTACACGCGCGAAGCGCGTATACCTAAAATAGTATAATAATATACACCGAATACGTTATTATGAAATATATTTATTCTAATAATGAAAATTTTCAAAAAATTAAATTATTCTTGGAAATTGGTAAATAGAATAATTATTGTGTAGGGTGAAACTGTCGAAATATTATGCAATTATAACAGATCATATAAAATATTTATTTTATGACTGTTTGTGGAACGCCCCAAGAGTACACTCTAGCGTCACATGGTGCTTACAGTCCCGAGGGACCACAAAATAACCCATGAGCTGGTACCTGCTGTGAGTACTGAATAACATAATCATAAATGTGGAAGAATAATCGATATGCCGTAAGGTTTTAATATCTGAAACAAATACTGAATTATGAATCTGAAGAAATAACTATCTGAGTCTGAATAAATACTGAAATCTGAGATAAACTGACTAACTAACTGACATGTCAACTGAAATCTGAATACTGAATAACTGATTGTAGTGTCTGAAAGCTTCTAAACTGAATAACTGTGAGTTGATGGGACAGACCCCAACTAACTCCACTAACTATTGAACTAGAGACGTAAAGTAAAATAGTCCGTCCTTGAAATATAAGGACTCACCACTGCTACTTCTGTGAGCCTGAGAAGTCTAAGCGTAATTCGAGAATGGGGCATCCGAACTTATGATATGATACATCATAGCGCAAAAGAAAAAGTATGTGATCGATACTTTGAATGTACTGGTATGCTAAATGAGGTAGACTAATAAGCATGATTCATGAACATGGATAAATAATCGCCTGAATATGTATGTATTACATAAGGTATTGAATAAAAGGCATAAAATCTGGAGTTACTAAGAATATGTGAAATCTGTAAATACTGAGGATGTATGACCAAGCATGTAACATGAACTGAATAAAATCTATAAATTGAAATATTGAAATAACTGATATCTATAAGCTTTGGTCAAACAACATTGAGACTGAGTGTCTGAACTGATTATTGGACTGAAACTTTACTGAGACTGTGGGAGGTATCATCTAACCGACATGCCCTGATCTGAGCTAATCGGAGTCCAACCTGTAACCCCAGTTGGAAGGGTGTTAGTATCGTGACATGGGTACTAACACTGGCTATGTGGATCCACTATACTAATGTACTGTCCCGAAGGACTAAGGGTGTCAAGACTGAATTGACGGGTAACCCTTGCGAGATAGTCAAGCCTAAACTGACGGGTGACTTTTTATCCCCTACGCTGGCTACGTAGTTTTGGAGTTTAAGGACTGCTACTAGCGACTCTGCCTATCTGACGGGGAAGTCGCCATCCCTACACTCGCTTGGTGCTAAATCCTACTCCCAACTGAAAGACACTGAAATACTAGACTATTCTGAGTTTAACTGACTTTTCTGATAATGCTCATAACATAATCTGAAGTTATTCTGAAGATTCTGAAATGAGACTAATTGAAAGCTATGGATTTTGGGCATTCAATACCCCCAGGACTCAAAAACAAAAATAGTTAACATTATACTTGAGCTTAAAGGACATAACATGCAAGCCTTTATGAAATCTTCACTCTTGTAGGCATTTTATCAAACACTTGTAGTTCATAGTTTATTCAAATCATGGGAATGTTATGGGACTTGTAGTAATAGCATGAATTCAACATGAATAGCACTAAATCATGATTTAATTCAATGAACACAATATTAAAACGTGGAGAATTGAATAGCAACAATAATTTCATTTATACATAGTGTAAAATCATAGTTCATGGAGATTCATGGGTGAAATCATAATCTAAAATCAAAATAACTTGAAAGGATCATAATTTTTGCAATTTAAACCGGATACTTGAACTCTATGGGTGGAAGAAACTCAAGGATGAACATCTAACATACCTGGGTTACTGAATTTGAGAGGATTGATTGAGATTTGATCTTGTATTTGAGAGCTAGGGTTTTAATGGAGAGAAATTTGATGAACAATGAGCATATTTTGCTCAATTTCAAGATTAATCTTTTGTTTACAAGATTTGGGGGCTTGATGAAAAACAAGATTACCTTTGCGATTTAAAATTCTGCAACTAGGATGCCGATTAAGGCCTCACTGCAACGCGGTGAGTAGGTCATCGCGATACCCACCGTCACGGGATGAAATCGTGGTGACTCTCTGGATCGTGACAATTGTTGTTTTGGGGTTCACCGCGATACGGTGTAACCGTGGTGACCCTCTAGAAATTGACAATACCAAAATGGTCTTCATCGCAACGTGATGACATGCTCATCGCGATACTCACTGCGACACGGACTATTCACGGTGAGATACTATTTTGTCAATTCGAATACGGTCCAATCTCCATTTAAAAAACCTGAAACTTACCTGAAACAAGCTATTTTCCAGCTTCTAAGTGTTATAACTACGTACTAACGGGTTGGATTGAGCTAGAAATATTTAGGGTATTACAGTTTGAACCTGACACAATACAAATTATAGAAGTCATTATGAATTAAGTATGCAAGCATTTTATGGCGGTTCTCTTAAAACCGTCAAAATAGTATTAATAACAGACGAATTTTTGGCAACATTGAAAACCTTCATTTTATGCTCATTATGGTGGTTATAAACCGTCACTACACCCAAAATAAATCGTCAGGATTATTCTGATCTTTTGTAGTGCAAAACCCTACACAAGAAAATCACCATAACAAGGAGAATTTTAGGGATGTTGAAACACACGCCACAAATCAAAAGTATAGTGGGGGGCTTTTACAATCTCCAGAGTTAAACCGCCCCAAAAATAATTATTTGTGGGAGTTAACATAAGCGCTACAAAATAAATATGTAGTGGGTATTTCTTATAACCTCCATAAATAAACTGCCACAATTTAACAGTTTTTTGGTAGTGTGTGGTCGCTTTTAAAAAAAAACACTGCTTTTGAGACCTCAACTTTTGATTGTTTTTGTGGTCACAAAAGTAGAAAAAACGACCACATGTGGTTGCTTTTCCTGTTTTTTCTAGTAGTGAAACGACCTACATATGAAAAACTAATAATGAAAAACATAAAATCTATTGGGAGAAAATCTCCGCCCTAAAAAAAAACTTTTAAACGACTACATTATGGATGTTATTATGTTGTGGCTTAAGAAAGGAGATCTTCTATTTATAGAACTACAAAATTCTTTCTCCAAGAAAGAAGAAACCTAATAGGAAAAAGAGATCTTTTCCAATAAGGAAATATTTTTCCATAAAGAAAAGTAATTCTAATTATGGTAGAAAATCAGGTGAAGTAGGAAATTCAGGGCAAATCGTGACAAATCTTCCATTAGCCTGAATTTTTGGCAAATCAATCTTGATTTTCTTTTTTTCTTTACATAATCTACATCTAATCTGCATCATTGCTGCTTGTCATGGTTAAAAATAACGTTTAAAATATTATGAGTTAAAAATAATTTCAAAAATATCATATTTTTTATTTTAAAGATACAGCTGCATGCATGAATGTTGAAACTATGCTTTAAACTCCTTCTCCACATGTAGCTAAACAAAGATCTTCACTATCATCAAATTGGTTGTATCTTGAAATTGAACCCCCTATTGAACTTGTTTAATCTCATCTCACCACACCATTGGACCATTGAACCATAGGCTCTGATGCCACTTGTTGGGTTTGAAATCAAGAGGGCGTCATACGGAAGCATAAAATTTGCAAACCAAGATGGTGATAATTCAAACAACAAATAAAAATATACTATAAAAATATATTGTTAATATGATTCGGTCAAACGACCTAAATATGAAAAACTAATTATGAAAAATCATAAAACCTATTAGGAGAAAATCTCGCCCTAAACAAAACTCTTAAATGACTACATTATGGATGTTATTGTGTTGTGACTTGAGAAAGGAGATCTTCTATTTATGTTTATAAAACTACAAAACTCTTCCTCTAATAAAGAGCAAACCTAATAGGAAAAAGATTTCTTTTTCAATAAGGAAGTCCTTTTTCATAAAGAAAAGTAATTCTAATTATGGTAGAAAATTTAGGTAATATTCTCTCTCTCTCTAGAATACGATTTTTGGTTAGCAGCTGCTGAACATGGTGTAGAAAACAAAGGCTCGAGGGAGGGGGAAGAAAGGACAACTGGAGAAGGAAACTCTAGGGAAGGCACCTAGAGGTGTTCCCCAAACTATTGATGCAAAGAAAATGAAAAATGTTCAGATTCTACAAGGAATCATGCCGATTGATTTCGCACAGATGGGCGAGTCATCCAAAAGTCAGAAAGGAACACCAGAGGTGAGACCGACAACTGTATTTGGAAGTCGGTCATGGGCGGAGGAGATTGAAACAGAGAAACTCGCTGAAAAGCAGAAAAGTGCGATAGAAATAGGACTAGAAAAAAAGGACAAGCGACGTGGAGTGGAATTGTTGGTACACCAAAAAGTATAGAGGGTTTGGACCTAACAATGGAGATGAACCCTAATCAAAATATAAAAATTACACTATAATATGTCAAAGATGAGATTGCTTATTGGTCCACAGCTGTAGTATGTTATGTGATGGGATCAAACCCATCTAAAGTAGTGATGGAGGGTTTTTTCAATTGAATCTGGAAAAATAGAGGAGTTGAGAAAGTGGCTCAAGTGCACAAAGGAGTCTTCCTGGTGCAATTTGATTGCCTAGAAGAGCGGGAAAGAGTGGTAGAGGAAGGAATTTTGACGTTTGACAAAAAACTAGTGGTGATTAAACCCTGGAGAGCAAACATTGATGTTACAAAAGAGGCAATGGAGAAAGTCCCAATTTGGGTCTGTTAAATGGGATTGGATATCAAATATTGGGGGAAAAATGCGTTGACGAAGATAGCAAGCCTGGTAGGAAATCTAATTAAAATAGATTATGTCACAACAAATAGGGAAAGAATGACGTTTGCTAGGGTGCTTGTTGAGGTACCTATCAATAGGGAGTACCCTAAATTGGTACTCTTTGAGAATGAAATAGGTAGAGTGATTGAACAAAAAATTGTGTATGAATGAAAGCCTATACTATGTCCAATATGTAAAGATTTTAGACATAGTGAAAATGAATGTAGAAGGAAGGAATAGGAACAAAGAAAAAGAGACATGAAAGAAAAGTAAGCTCATGATCAACCAAAAACAAAGGATCTTGGTGATCGGGATACATGGACAGAGGTACAAGGGAACAACGTGTTGGCTGTGAAAGATAATAATGAAAGCAAAATAGAGACAAGTAACTCTTCTAAATCACTTACAGAAGATATATATATAAATGATGCAGTAAGACTACCCGAACAAGATGGTAGTAGGAGAGGTCCGAGCCCTGGGAATGCAGGGGGTGGAAAGGCACCCCTGCCTGTCACACCTCTTTTTCGCTCGAGGCTTTGAGGTTGAAGGATTTTTTTAATTATAGTGGCGGTTTTGAATAGAGATTATTTTAACTTCAGAGTCGCCACTTGGAATCGAGTTATGGTATTCCAAGTCACCTTTTTGAATCCCTAATCAAAAGAAAATGACTCTTTATTATTGTCTGCAAAAACAGAAGACCGAGTAAGGAATTCTATTGACCGAGGAAAAGGTGTGAGGCACCCCTCGAGTCCCATGGTTCTAGCACGGTTGCTTTTATTAACTTATCTTAACTTAAACTATTTTGATAGTTATGTTAGTAGGCCCAAAAATTGCTTATTTTAGTATACTAAAATTATTTAAAACTCTTGTATTAAACTGGTGAAAATTAATTTTAAGGTGAACTTTGCCGAAGTGCAATATTGAATTCTCGAATTATTTTGGTCTCAGAAAGATGTGTACACCACATTCTTAATCGAGATAAATATTATAAACGCGTCTAAAATTTATCTAATATTAAAGACGTTCTTACTAAAAGTTCTATCTAATTCTAATAGTGATTTAGAGCAATTTTATTTAAAATTAATTAATTAAAATAATAAAATAATGAAATCTTATTAATGACGAAAAATAAACATAATATAATAATAATAATAATAAAATCTTATTAATGACGACAAATAAACATCATATAGTAATAATAAAATCTTATTAACAATAAAAATAAAACAACATAATATAATAATAATAATAAAATTATAAGATAATCCATATTATATTAATCTTGCTCTATACTGTATAAAATAAATTATATATTCACATAAATCCCTAGACCCTATTTCTTTCTTCTTTCTTTTCACACAAAAAAAACATTCCCTCTCTCTTCTTTCAATAACAAGGTACTAACATATGTAGAATGGATAATGGACACCAAGAACGGAAGAGAGCACCGGCGACAACCTCTGTTGGCTGACCTGCACGTCGATGTTTCACTGGTGTCTTTGAAAAGTGGGTAAAGGGAAGAGGGAATCAGCAGTGGCAGCGCGAAGCTTCGCCGGTGAGATTCGGGCTAGATTTTGGCAGTGGTGGCGCGGGGGAGAGAAAAGGGGAGCGAGGGTTGGTCGATGCGAGGAAGGGAAAGAAAAGACAGTGACAGAATCTGGAGGTGCTGGCGTGGAAATTCCAACAAGAATCAGCCGGAATAAACCCGAAAATGGGTTCGTTTTGATGGGATGATGATTTTCCAGCGATGGGAAGGGAAGAAGGAAAGGGAGTGGTGCGACATTCCGGTGTAGGAAGCGGCACCGGTGAAATCCATCTCACCGGTGTAACGATTTCCGGCGTGTTTCGCCATGATAGCGATCGGTAGCATCTCCCTGGAGAGATTCCAATAAATTGCGGGTAATGGGTGGTTGGTTTTCTTGACGGGACGATGGTTTTGGCGATCATTTCGATAGACAGATCTTTTTTTTAATTGTTTCCCTGTCTCTCTGATTTTTATTCCCATGAGTATTGAAATCAGTAGGTTTGCGTGAATGTATATTATCTGTATGACGTTTGATGATTAGTGTAGGTGCATATTTTATTACTGTATGTGAAGATATATGAATGAACTATGAGGATAATGAATTTTATATTTGCATCAGTAATTACAGGTATATCAATGTATATGAATATATTGCTATATCTAAATTTTTTTATTCAATATAATAAACAAATAATATTACATATCAAATAATAAGGTCATTAACAGAAACTTAAACATGTTTTGCTTTATTATAAAAAATCATACAGTAAATAATATAAATTCGAACAAGAACCTGTTTATGAAATAAAGTAGAAAAACTTGAATATCGTCACCGAATTCGAACTCAAAAACTTGACTTCAATTTCACACCTTTTCTCTTTTTTATCTGATGATATTTTTTGAAGTTTTTCTATCTGGATTTTTTTCTGATGTTTTTTCTTCATATGTGATTTTTGATGGATGTCAAAAGTACGTAATTTATTCTGGGGTGAGAGAGTCCTTTAAATAGAGGGAATTTGGGGGGATAGTTGACTTTTTGGAGAGGAAATCTTATTAGCAGATAAGAGGAAAGAGTTTTAAAATTTAATTTTTTTTAAATTATTTGTTTTGGTTTTATTTTATATAGAAAATAATAGTAATAATAATAAATAAAATAAATACATGAAATAATAACAATAATAATAATAATAATGAATTAATTTTATATTTAGCAAAATTTAATAACAATTTATAAATAGAAAAATAGAAATATAATAAAATAGTATTAAAACTATTAATTTATTTATTAAAAAATTATAAAAGTAAAATTATTTATTATTTTTATATTATTTTTAAAATAAAAATAAAAATAAAATATCTTGAAGTTAACTTTATTTAATTATTTATTTTTATTAAAAATAAAAATAATAATCAAAATAATATATAAATATTTAAAATAGAGGGAAGATCAAAAATCATGTGTCTATATTTTTCCCCTCTTTGTGTGAAATCTCGAAGAGTTTTCATACAAAGAAGTAGACAAGATAAGATTTTTGAACATCCAATTATTTGAACGGTAAAGATAAAAAGAAAAAGAAAAAGAAAAATGTGACCGAGTCCTATTTTTGGACGTCCTACCTATCCCGGGTTATAAGAGAATCAGGTCATGAGTAATTCAAAGATAATTTGGTGAGAGAAAAAAGTTAAAATCGAGTGAGATACCGTCGAGTTTCCGGTTAACAACTTCTGCCTTTATATTCAAATGACTAATAAAAATTGAAAAATTACAAATGAAAATTGCAATCTCTAGAATCTTGATTTGAATTTTCATGAGTTGAACTTGAATATTCACCTTGTTCTTCAGGCGGGTCCCTGACTTGTTATTTATTCATCCTATTCTTCAGACGGGTTCCTGGGCTTACAATTTCTTCACTCTATTTTTCAGGCAGGCTCCTGGACTTACAATTTCTTCACCTTGTTCTTCAGACGGGCTCCTGAACTTTTTTTTTCTTCACCCTGTTCTTCAGGTAGGATCCTGGACTTACAATTTCTTCACCTTGTTCTTCAGGCGGGCTCGTGGACTTACAATTTCTTTACTTTGTTCTTCAGGCGAGCTCCTGAACTTACAATTTCTTCACCCTGTTCTTTATGCGGGCTCCTGAACTTCCTTTTTCTTCACCTTGTTCTTCAGGCGGGCTTCTGGACTTACAATTTTTTCACTCTGTTCTTCAGGCGGGATCCTGGACCTTTTTTTTTCACCCTGTTCTTCAGACGGGCTCCTGGACTTATAATTTTTTATTTTCAAATATGTTCCTGAACTCAAAATAAAAGGTGAAACAGAAAAATAACATCTCATTCTTCAGGAAGGTTCTGAGAAAAAAGTAAATTCCCATTCTTCAGGAGGGTCCTGTACAAAAATAAATTCCCATTCTTCAGAAGGGTTCTGAGCAAAAGTAAATTTCCATTCTTCAGGATGGTCCTGTGCAAAAGAATAAATTCCATACAACACACATAAAATTTTGTCCCAGCTTGTACTAGAAAAATTTGTGTGTCACCGAATCTTAATACATCTCACAAAGAATAAAGTTTACCATGACCGAGATCCATCATCATATACTGTAATCATGATTTTTACGTTGACAGAAATGTGGAATTGCATCCTTTATTTGAAAACTTTAGTGTAAAAAAGAATATCTCATCTCTGTTCATACAAAAAAAATTGTGAGTTTTAAAACATGTGGTGGTTGGTTTGTGGCATTTGGCTTTTGAAGTGGCCGCTCTCGCACTTGCCATCCTCAATTCAAATCATGTTTCTGTTGTATGATGCTTTTGAGTTTAGCTTCCAATACATCCCTTAGATTTTCACGAGTTTAAAATGGTCAAATAACCATCATCTTGAGTACCTTACTTTTACTTTGAAATATTGTCTCTATGCATCGACCCTTTGTCTTGCTTTGTACCCTTAAAGGAGTTGGTAGAGAGTTTGGAGTCCTTTCTCACTCGACCTGACGTGAATTTGACTCAAAAGACAACAAAAATTTTCGTTTGATGACAAGGACACCAAAAATAAAAAATTAAAATAAAATAAAAAGAAAAAGACAATAGACATCTCTTTCTCAAAACAAAAAGAAAACTTATCTGAATGTGGAAACCGATTCTGGTGATTATGACATGCATTTTGAATAAAAAAGCCAGATCTACCCACACCAATCATTACAACTTTTATCCACTAATTGAGCTTGAAATTAAGTCAATCTTGAAATTTAGAATGCCAAACCGACAAATGATGTTGGATTGAATAAAATCAACCACCGCTTTCTTGGTCACTGACTTGAAAGTCGTTGTTTTCACCCACTTCGTGAAATAATCAATGGCTACTAAGATGAACCTATATCCATTCGAGGCCTTTAGTTCAATTGGTCCAATTACGTCTATTCCCCAAGCCACAAAAGGCCATGGAGCAGTCATTGTATACAACTCAGATGGAGGAGAATGTATCAAGTCTCCGTGTACCTGGCATTCATGACATTTTCAAACGAAACTGATAGAATCTCGCTCCATAGTGATCCAATAATAGCCTGCTCAGAGTATTTTCTTTGCCAAAACATACCCACTCATGTGTGGTCCACAAATCCTAGAATGTACTTCAGTCATGATTTTTGAAGCTTTTTAGTATCTATACACCTCAAAAGTCCCAAATCAGGAGTCCTCTTATACAAGATTCCTCTACTTAGGAAAAATTCACTAGACAAATGTCTAATAGTTCTCTTTTGATTACCATCAGCATGTACAGGATATTTTCCAGTCTGAATATATTCTTTGATATCATGGAACAACAGCTCTCCATCAAGTTCTTCCTCAACAACATTGCAATATGTATGTTGATCATGAATCTATATATGCAAAGGATCAATATAAGTTTTTTCGGGATGTTGAAGCATCAAATATAAGGTTGCTAAAGAATCAGCAATCTCATTATGAGTTCTGAGAATGTTTTTGAACTCCACTGATATAAATTGTTGACAAAGATCTTGCAAACAACCTCTATATGGTAGGAGTTTCGAATCACGAGTCTCCCAATCTCCTTGAATTTGGTGGAATAATAAATCTAAATCTCCCAATACCAACAGTTCTTGAATACTCATGTCAATGGCTAATCTCAATCCCAGAATGCAAGCTTCGTATTCTACCATATTATTGGTACAATAGAATCGAAGTTGGGCTGTTATAGGATAATATTGTCCTGATTCAAAAATAAGAACTGCTCCTACCATATTTGGAAAGTGGAAAATTATTTTTCGGACTCGCCTTATTTAGATCACGATAATCAACACACATTCAAACTTTGCCATCCTTCTTTGGAATAGGGACACTATTTGCCAATCAAGTAGGATACTGGGCCACTCGAATGACTTTAGCCTCAAGTTTCTTCATGATTTCTTCTTTAATTTTTACACTCATGTCAGTTTTGAGCTTACTTTGCTTTTGCTTGACAGGAGGAAAAATAGGATCATTGGCAACTTGTGAACTACCAAATCAGTGCTCAAACCGGGCATATCATCATAAGACCACACAAAGATGTCTTTATACTCATGCAAAGCTTCAATTATAGCTTTCTTTTGTTGTGGTTGAACATGTACACTTATCTTAGTCTCCCTAATATTTTCATGATCTCCTAAATTGATCGCCTCAATTTCTTCCAAATTGGGATTTGTCTTATTCTCAAACTGTTTGAAATCTTTTCTTATATCCTCAAATGCTTCTCCTTCATTGTATTCAACTTCTTTATTCATTATTTCATAATTAGATTGTGTTTTTAAATCTGGTTGATAATTCTTCATGCATGTCTATCATTAGAATCGACATAGAAAGAACTGTATGATAGAAAATAGATAAATAAAAATCAGACTCAAAATAAAATGAAGGGAAACTGTGCTTTATTAAAAGCATAGATAGAAAGAGTTTTAACCTAAAATACCAAGTTTAAAGTTATGAATTACAATTCTAGAATGATTCAAATTATAGGAGTAAAAACAAACAAACTACTAAGACTGTAAGAAAAATAAATAAACTACCCAGACTCCTTTATAATAGGGAGAGGAGTGGCCTCCCAATTGTTAAGCTGGACATTAGGGCCGAAAAACTACATATCTGCATTGCTAGTGCCTTCTCCAATTGCAACCATATCAGCTTCAATGAACATATTCTGGAAAAGGCCAATCAACTCTGCATCATCATCATTCATTGATTTTGCAGCAGGTAACTTGGAGGATCCAACAACACTGAATTTGATGAAAGACTCGTGAAGTGGTGATATCGGCTTGGTAAGTGACCATGACTCTTTATTATGCTTTTTAGCCTTTTTTATATCTTCAGAAGTAGGCTCGTATCCCAAATCAAAAGTACCAAAGTTCTCATAGAGGTTTACCGGATGAACTATGCCTTGCAAAAATATCCTAGACCTTTTCTTGGTTTGAAACCATGCTTCAATATTTCATTCACTACCATAATAGATGCAGAGGACAATTATGGTCTTGCGATGAGATTCCCCTCGAGGATATGCTCAACAGCTACTACCTCAGAAGCTTGATGAATTAACAAATTATCTGTAGTATCTTCTTTGATGGAGGAAACAAAATAGTCTTTATACATGGATAAATGTCCTTCACTATGAACAATTATTTCTTGCCTGTCGTGATCAAATTTGGCCATTTGATGCAATGTTAATATGACTGCTTTAGCCCTATGAATCCATGGCCTTCCCAATAACATATTGTATGAAGTTTCAACGTTCAGCACTTGGAAATCCATAGCAAACTCCATGGGTCAAATTGTCAATATGAACTCTATTTCACCAATGGCATCAGTTTTTGATCCGTCAAAACCTTTGACGCATACATTATTAGGTCGAATTCTTTCCACATTAACATTCAACTTTTAAAAACTTGACATAGGACAAATGTTAGCGCCTGATCCTCCATCAATTAACACTCGAGTGACGATGAAATGTTCACATTTCACAAAAACGTACAGACCTTTGTTATGCTCAGTACCTTCCATAGGCAATTCATCGTCTGAGAAAGTAATTTTATTTGCTTTAAGGATCCTTCCAACAACTTTTTCCAGCTGATTCACTCTAATCTCACTGGGAATATATGTTTCTTTAAGAATCTTTATTATAGCCTTGTGGTGTTCCTCTGAATGTATCAATAAAGACAATAAAGAAATCTGTGCTGGTGTCTTCTTCAACTGTTCTACAACAGAATGTTCTGGCAATTTCATTTTCTTTAAGAATTCTTCAGCTTTTTCATCAGTGACAGGATTCTTGACTGTTATTTATTCTTCACTGCCTTATTTATTCTTTCTTAACTCTACTGGAGCATAATATCTTCCAGATTGAGTTAAACCCCTTACTTTATCTATATCTTCAATCACTTCTTTCCCTTTGTGCATCACCACAACACGATCATAATTCCAAGGGACTGCCTTGGTATGAACCATAGGCAATTGTGACACTGGTTTAATAACAATAGGAGCTATGAGAGCTCCTTTTATAATTAAAAGAGGCTTATTGGATTTTTCGAGAATAATGAGTTTTGGTTTTATTTGACTTGACCCTATATTTTCTAAAATCTCTTTCCCCACCACCACGAGAATATTCGATGATTCGAGTTTTTTTATCACCAACTCTGCTTCTGCAGGCTTTTGTTTTGTCAAATCTACAACATTTGCAAATTTTTTCGAATTAGTTTTAATTTTAATAATCGGCTTAAAGAAAATCGTAGCATCTTCACCACTGAGTACCACATTGAGCATGTTTGTTTCATTATGATATAGCAGCAGATTTTGATTGACATTTGCAGCATCTGGACTTTCTACGATGATCTGTTGGGTATTAATCAACTCTTGAATGACTCTTTTCAGATACCAACATTTCTCTGTGTCGTGCCCTGGGGCATCAAAATAGTATTCACATCTTCTAGAATAGTCCAAGTTCTTCGGAGGAGGATTCGGTATCCTTCTCTCAATTGGGTTTAGAACATTCATTTTTCTCAGCCTATGAAATAAACTGGTGTAAGATATTCCAATAGGAGTGAAATTATCTTTTACCATGCTATCCCTTTTAAAGTCTGCTCTAGGCTGAAAATTAGACCTGGGAAGGCCTCTTTGAACTTGCGGGACTGGTAGATGATTTTGGATGGCTGGTGCACACCATTGCGGGTAACAAGGAGCCCGAGCATATGATTGTGCATTGTAAATAGGGTATTGAGGTAAAGGAACAAAACATAATGAATTTTGTATGGTTGACGCACACCCCTCCAATTTTGTTGTGGACTTAGCACGACAGTTGCTACATCCTCTTTTCTTTTCTTTCCATCGAAACTTCCTGTACCACTTTGAATTGCCTGTGTTGTTTCTTTCAAAGCAGCTTGGCTGATAGTCTTTCCTGATTTGATTCTATTTTCTACCATCTCTCCAATTTTGATAACTTCGACAAATATGCTTCCGATAGTAAAGAGTAAATGATGAAAATAATCAGGTTCTTGTGCTTGCAAAAAAATATCATTCATTTTAGATTCTTTTATCGATGGTCTGACTCTTGAAGCCTGCTCTCTCCATCTGACGGCATATACTCAAAAATTTTCGGTCATTTTTTTCTCATGTTGGCAAACGTAGTGCGATCTAGCACTATCTCAATGTTATATTGAAATTGTTGAGCGAAATCCCAAGCTATGTCATCCCATGCGTGCCAACGAGAAATGTCTTGATCAATGAACCTTTCAGAAACTATTCCTATTAGGCTTTCTCCAAAGTAAGCCATCAATAATTCCTATTTTCTTCCTGCGCCCCTTAATTGATTATAGAACTTGTTCAAGTGAGCCACAGAATCTCCATGACCTTCATATTTATCAAACTTTGGCATTTTGAATCCCAACGATAGATGAACGTCAGGAAACATACATAAATCCTTGTATGAAACACTCTTTGGTCTTCCTAATCCTTGCCTATTTCTTATACTCTGCTCTAAGCTTCTAACTTTTCTGGCCATCTTCTCCCGTTCTTTATTCTTATCAATCTTCTCAATCACGATAGGAGTATAGTGTTGATGAGCATGATAATATGGATTTTGGTATTTGAAAGTCATTTCAGGAGGATACAACATATCATGACTTGGTTCTCCCATATTTCTCTGTGTTGTTAATTGATAGCCCACGGTAGATGGTGCTACAGAAGTGAAAAATGGGTTATTTGTGACAGACGAATTTGATGGGCGCATGGTAGAAGTACCAGAAACTCCAGCCACATTATAAAATAGATCGAATCCATGTGGGTATAATGGATCGCTAGTTTGAGCTGAAGTAGGATTTGGATCATTCGAAGTCGAAAGTCCAGGGATTGAAGAAGGCGGGGCTTGTCCATTCAACCAATCTTGGTACATCTCTGCCATATGTTGTTTCAATAACTTAATCTCTTCCATTGATGCTAGTTTTTGCGAAATCAATTGATTTTACTCCTCCTTACTGCCAGACCCTACACCTTCCTTGCGGGTCATTTTCTTTTTTCCCTTGTATCTGGTGTTGTACGGATGTGATGCCAGTTTAACCACAAACCAACCACCAACTACTTTATCTTTCTATTACCAAGTACCAAACAGGTGAGTGTTACATATTTAACACATTATAATGCCACGTTATATGTCATGCTTCTATATGCATTTTCTAACCTATCCTGGGAGGCTTTGTGTTTCATCCCAGTTTTTAAAGGCATATATTTTTCAAAAATTATGATCTAACCCCTTAGAGGTTGCCTACGTATCATGCTAGGATATGAATCAGATCTTGCGTAGTTCGGAAAAAAATTAACAAAAGATTGTTTTGTCTCTTTTTTTAATTATTTTTTATTAAAGAAAATAAATAAAGTAAGTAAAGTAAAACATATGTAATATTTATGGAAATAAATAGTCAGGTTCATTACATTACATAATATAAATACGACAACATAACTAACCCAACTCCTAAAATAAAACCTACCAACTGACATCTGACAAATAAAACCAAAAGACATAACATCTAAACAAAAAGTTTTAAAACTGAAAAGGAAAAACTATGATAAAGAAAACAACTATCCATTCAAGGAGACTTCGGCTTAATATGTCCTCCTAAACTCAAATATATGTCCTTTAATGAAGTAGTGAGATGCTGTGCAAAAGCTGAAACTTGTGCCAAAAAGTCTTCACGATCCAATTGCTGATAATCCAAACCCATTCTGGCAGTATCCTATGCTACATGATAGACCTTCCCTCGAAGGGAACTGAAGGCCTGATCCCATTCATAGGCCTATCGATCTCAAAAATCAACTATCTCTCTTGTAAGTTGTTTATTAGCAGAAGCAACCTCCAACTGTTCTCGCAATATTCCTCTTTCACAAATCCACTGAGATCTCCCTCGATCAAATTCTTCTGGCATGTTCTATTTAACTTCCTGCAACTGTTGTCGGTGAGATGTGACAAGTTTTGCAACGTGTGACCCCCTAGTAGTAGCAAGCTTGATTTGTCCCCAAAGTGCAACCTCAATATCTGCTGACTTTGCTCTGTCTTTAGCAAATTTCCTTTGTTGTTCATCTATTTTTGCCCTAGCATGCTCTAATTCTGATCTCAAAGCTTGATTCGCCTAATAATGTTCTCGCATGGCTCTCTCGATCGTTATCCTGATTGCAGCTTCCTGATCTATAGGTCCCTTAACCGTTCTTTCCGGTCTGACCAGAGGACTCAACTATTCTTCAAACCATTCATGATAATCTGGATGTACTTCTACTTTCTCCCACTCTATCACCATTGTTTTAATCCCCATGACACGACAAACTTCCCAAATCTGCTAGGCCAATTCCTCCAAAAGTGGAATCTCTGGTCTAACCTCAAATACAAACTCAGTCATATTTTCTGTTATAGAAATTATTTGACGCCTGCCCAGCTGACGTAGAACTCTCAATGGAACATATGGTTGAATACCCCTGATACCCATTAATAACAAGAACGCCCGAATGATAGAACCATGTATGACTTGTCTCCAAGGGAACCAAGGTAGATTCCAAGTGATTTTATCAGCAGTCAAAGAATGAAAAAGCTTATCCCAATCTTTAATTCCTTCTGGGCATTTATATTTCTCTAACCTTTCTTTATAATCATTGATGTGATTAAATTGTTCAGGATTAAACC
This sequence comes from Capsicum annuum, assembly GCF_002878395.1. NCBI lineage: Eukaryota > Viridiplantae > Streptophyta > Magnoliopsida > Solanales > Solanaceae > Capsicum > Capsicum annuum. The sequence goes on from NW_025894220.1 coordinate 1,280,247, forward strand.
TTGCCAATATAGGGCATCGGTAAAGATGCTCCACAATTTACATCTGTATCAAAATATTACATCCCTCGAAAAAACTCTTTACTTTCTGACAAACGGTCAGAGCACGGTAAATATCGTCCAAGATCATTGGTACCATAGTGTAATCTTTCTTAATCAGTATCTTTACCACTCGTGCTAAATGAATGTTAATTTTTTATTCTCTCCTTGGGAAGAACATAGTGCCTAACAAGGCTACCATGAATGCAAATCGTCTGTGAACCTTACAAGCTTCAAAATTCCCCTTATTACAGAGTTGCTTACCATAATTTTTGAACCTCTCTTGCCTTTCGTATCTAGCGTACAAAAACTGCATGGAAACCCAACCTTTTTTCATCGATTTTTCTTTTGAGTTTCGTATATTCATGAGTTTGCTGAATTTGTTTATCGAAATGAGTCTCGAGGCTATAAGTTTCTTCCGATTCATATCCCCATATCCAACATAGGCTGCTATCTCTTCTACAGTAGGAGTCAACTCAAAATCCAAAAAATGAAACACATTATTCTTCGGGTCCCAGCAGGTTAGTAACGCATCAATCACCTCCCTATCAGGCTTGATTGTCATAATACTCGTCAAAAAATCAAAATACTTATGTATCTCATCATAATCGAATGTCTCCATTTCGTTCCACCACAACCAAAGCTGCAAAGGGGTACAATCCATAACCTGAAGTGGTACACTCCCATCTCGCTTTCTCTTTGGACGCTTTCCACGAACAGGGGGAGACATTTTATACCTATTGACAGGGACATAAGATTAATAAATGATTAGAATTAGACAGAACTTAATTTATCAATTTGAAAAGAATTTACAACTTGACTTGTGAAACCTAGTGCGACCATTATTCGGACTTAGTTGCAAAGAACAATTTTATCAAAATCAAAATGAGAAAAACATGACTGATAATATTTTTAGGAAAAACATTTATTTAAATTGACTCCATCAAAAATTTTACAATAAAATACCTCTAGACAATTTAACTATGTGTTTGGAGACAATACCTCCCTAAATACACTTAAGAGAACGAAAATAAAATAAAATGATTTAGAAATAAAGAAAAATAGAATGATCATTTTATGTATGAAGTTGTATAAAATTTTTAGTCTCACAATCCCTAAAGGTTTAAGACTGTTAAAATATATGTTTACATATTTTATTATTTTATAAAAATTCAGCTCACGACCTCTAAAGGTTCAGGCTATTATGTTTTTTATGTTAAAATTAATTTTGAAAAAGGGAAAATAAAATAAAGATAATAATATTCATGAAAATAATCATTTTTTCTTCTTCTTATTATTTTTTCGAAAATATCCTTCTATAAATTTGTGAATAAATATATTATTATTATTTTTCAAAACCAGGGTCGTATCCCAGATAGGACATCTTACGTATCCCACTAAAAAGTGAAAATCAGACTCTCGTAGTTCAAGAAAACTCTAAAAGTATATTATTCTATATTTAAAATTTTTCTTTTTTTTTTTTAAAAAAATAAAATTCCTTTGAAAAATAATTCAATGAATTTAAGGATAATATAATTTTTTTGTATTTGAAAGTTGCCTAGAAAGTCGGTCAACAATAAAATAAGCCTTCCAAATAAATGTCAAAGAGCACGTAGGATGCACATGTTGGTCTTTATAAAGTAGGTCACCTATCCTAGACAGACCCGGTCCCAGTGCCAAGTCTCGCTAAGTCAAATGCATATGATGCAAATAAAATGATGCCTAAAAAGGATAACTAGATTCTGAGTTTTCAGTTCTTCTAAGTTTAAGCCTAATAGGGATTAGTGTCTAGATTGGCTTACCCGAGTGAACACTCGATCTGGGGAGGGACAACTTGGTCGGTAGCAGGGCAACACTGCCTTCATTGTCGATTCGAACCCCGCCTAACATGCGTGGCTATAATCCTTCACTAGGTGCCTTGACACTCCGGCTATCTCAAAAGAAAGTTAGGATGCATACGCTGCATTCCTTCTATCCTATTTCAGAGACTCAGAGGGGGTACACGAGAGAAAATAGTTTATAAAACAGTTCAACAATATCAAAGCAGTAAATGAGCGACAAGTAGTATATAAGGCCAACAAACACAATATTAACAATAATTAAGCAAGTATAAGTTAATATAAAAAGCTTGAATTCTTATTGTCCCCAGTAGAGTCGCCAGAGATGTCACACCCCTTTTTTCGCTCGAGGCTTCAAGGTCAAAGGGGTTTTCCAATAAAAGTGACGGTTTTGAATAGGGATTATTTTAATTTCAGAGTCACCACTTAGAATCAAGTTATGGTGTTCCAAGTCACCTTTTTGAATCCCTAATCAAAAGGAAATGACTCTTTATTATTGTCTGCAAAATAGAAGATGTATTGTATCCTCGAATTATTTTTAAAGGTCTCAGAAAGATGCGTACACCGCATTCTTAATCGAGATAAATATTATAAACACGTCTAAAATTTATCTAATATTAAAGACGTTCTTACTAAAAGTTCTATCTAATTCTAATAGTGATTTAGAGCAATTTTATTTAAAAATAATTAATTAAAATAATAAAATAATGAAATCTTATTAATGACGACAAATAAACATAATAAAATAATAAAATCTTACTAATAAAGACAAATAAACATAATATAATAATAATAAAATCTTATTAATGACAAAAATAAAACAATATAATATAATAATAATAAAAAATTATAAAATAATCCATATTATATTAATCTTGCTCTATACTGTATAAAATAAATTATATATACACATAAATCCCTGGACCCTATTTCTTTCTTCTTTCTTTTCCCAAAAGAAAAAATCATTCCCTCTCTCTTCTTTCAATAACAAGGTACGAACATATGTAAAATGGATAATCGATACCAAGAACGGAAGAGAGCGCCAGCGGCAGCCTCTGTTGGCTGACCTGCGCGTCGATATTTCACTGGTGTCTTCGAAAAGTGGGTAAAGGAAAGAGGGAATCAGCAGTGGCAGCGCGAAGCTTCGTCGGTGATATTCCGGCCAGATCTGGGCGGTGGTGGCGCGGGAGAGAGAAAAGGAGAGCGAGGGTTGGTCGACGCGAGGAAGGAGAAGAAAAGACAGTGACAGGATCTGAAGGTGCTGGCGTGGCGATTCCGACAAGAATCAGCCGGAATAAACCCGAAAATGGGTTCGTTTAGATGGGATGATGATTTTCCAGCGACGGGAAGGGAAGAGGGAAAGGGAGTGGTGCGGCATCCCGGTGAAGAAAGCGGCGCCGGCGAAATCGTCTCATCGGTGTAACGATTTTCGGCATGTTTCACCGTGATAGCGACCGGTAGCATCTCCCAGAGAGATTCCAACAAATTGCGGGTAATGGGTGGTTGGTTTTCTTGACGGGACGATGGTTCTGGCGATACATTTCGCTAGACATATCTCTTTTTTTTATTATTTCCGTTTCTCTCTGATTTTTATTCCCATAAGTATTGAATTTGTGTGAACGAATATTATCTGTATGACGTATGATGATTAGTGTATGTGCATATTTTGTTACTGTGTGTGAAGATATATGAATGAGTTGTGAGGATAATGAATTTTATAGTTGCATCAGTAATTACAGGTATAGGCATATATCAATGTATATGAATATATTGCTATATCTAATTTTTTTTGATTCAATGTAATAAACAAATAATATTACATATCAAATAATAAGTTCATTAACACAAACTTAAACATGTTTTACTTTATTATAAAAAATCATACAGTAAATAACATAAATTCGAACAAGAACCTGTTTATGAAATAAAGCGGAAAAACTTGAATATCGTCACCGAATTTGAACTCAAAAACTTGACTTCAATTTGACACCTTTTTCTCTTTTTTATCTGATGATATTTTTTGAAGTTTTTCTATCTTGAATTTTTTTATCTGATGTTTTTTTTAATATCTGATTTTTGATGGATATCAAAAGTACGTAGTTTGTTCTGGGGGAGAGAATCCTTTAAATAAATGGAATTTGGTTGGGGGCAGTTAACTTTTTGAGGAGGGAATCTCATTAGCAGAGAAGAAAGAGTTTTAAAATTCAATTTTTTTTTCTTCTTCTTATTTTTTTTGGTTTTATTTTATATAGAAAATAATAGTAATAATAATAAATAAAATAAATACATGAAATAATAATAATTAATTAATTTTATATTTAACAAAATATAATAACAATTTATAAATAGAAAAATATAAATATAATATAATAGTATTAAAATTATTTATTTATTTATTAAAAATTTATAAAAGAAAAATTATTTATTATTTTTTATATTATTTTTAAAATTAGAATAAAAATAAAATATCTTGAAGTTAATTTTATTTAATTATTTATTTTTATTAAAAATAAAAATAATAATCAAAATAATATATAAATATTTAAAATTGAGGGAAGAGCAAAAATCATGTGTCTACACCGCCGAACGGATAGAATTGGGCTTTGGAATACTAGGAGGCTAAACAAAGCTGATAAACAACATGAATTGCAGATTTTTCTGCACAGTATGAAAATCAGTATGTTTGGCCTCCTAGAAACAAGAGTTAAGAGAGCAAAAGCCATTTCTGCTACTCTTAACATATGTAAAGATTGGTCGTTAGTCACAAATTATAATAGTCATCCTGGTGGTAGGATTTGGATTATCTGGAAACCTACAATATATAATCTAAATATCAGCCGTATTACAGAGCAACTCATACATTGTCAAGTGGAACATAAAGGCACAGGTCATGCAATGGAGATATCTATGGTGTATGGAATGAATGATGGTAATGTGAGGTAAGGATTATGGGCTGATCTCATAATCTTACATAGCACTATACAGAAACCTTGGGTAGTCATGGAAGATTTTAATAATATTTTGAATGTGGAAGAAAGAATGGGTAGTAGAGTTACATCTGCCGAGATAAGGGATTTAAAACAATGTATGGAATCCTGTAATCTACTAGACCTGAAATACTCAGGGGCGTACTTTACATGGACAAATAAACAGCAAGGGGAAGCAAGAGTAGTTAGTAAAATAAACAGAGTGTTAGTAAATCATAAATGGCACACGAAGTTACCAGCGAGTGAAGCACGATTTCTGACTGAAGGTCTCTCAGATCACTGTCCAACAATTGTGCAATGGGAAGAAGGTACGTACCACCAGAAAACAAGGTTTAAATACTACAATATGTAGGGTCAAGCACCTGAATTTCAAGGCAGAGTTAAAGATAGCTGGCAGGAACCAAGGCAAGGCAGGAAGATGTTCCAGGTAGTGAGCAAACTACACAGACTCAAAGGAGTTCTAAGCAAGCTGAATAAAGAAAGATTTCATGAAGTGGAAAAACAGACTGAAGCAGCAGAGGAGGTACTTATGAAATGCCAAATCAAATTACAGTTGGACCCAAAAAATACTACTTTAATAGCGGAGGAAGCAGCTGCAGCACTAGAATATAAAAAATAGAGGAAAGCTCATATGAGCTTCCTCCAACAAAAATGTAAATTACAGTGGTTAAAGGAGGGAGATCAGAATACAAAGTTTTTTCCCACACAACTTAAGGCAAGAAGAAATGGAAACAAGATTTTTTCTATAAACGATAAAGATGGAATCCACAGGCAAGGGGTGGATGGTATAGTGAAAGCCTTTATTGATTACTATACTACTCTACTAGGAACTGCAGCAGAGGATAAAACCAATGTGGATAGTAATTTGGTGAGAACTGGGACGCTAGTGACAGAAAGGCAACGACAAGAATTGGTTGCGGAATTTACTAGAGCTGAAGTTAAACAAGCATTATGGGCTATAGGAGGAGATAAAGCGTCGGGTCGGGATGGATATGTCAGTCAGTTCTTTAAAGAAACGTGGAACATAATAGGGGAAGAGGTCACAACAGGGGTATTGGAATTTTTCAGAACAGGTGACATGCTCAGAGGTATAAATTCCACCATTATCACTCTAATCCCTAAATATGCAAATGCTGACTCAGTAGGAGATTATAGACCTATATCATGTTGTAATACCTTATACAAGATTATTTCAAAAATGTTATGTATAAGGTTGAAAAAAGTGCTACCAGGGATTGTGTCTGAGAATCAAAGTGGTTTTGTAGCTAGTAGATCTATAGTACAAAATAGTTTAATCTGCCAGGATTTGGTGAGACTTTATAACAGGAAGAATACCACAAGCAGCTGCCTTATAAAGATTGACTTAAAAAAGGCATATGATTCAGTTGAATGGAATTTTGTGATGGAGATGCTACATGCTTTAAACTTCCCTAGGAAATACATTGGATGGGTTATAACATGTGTTCAAACAACAAGATACTCAATAACTATAAATGGAGGGGTGTATGGGGATATATCAGGAAAGAGAGGGCTCAGACAAGGGGACCCATTATCACCTTTGTTGTTTGTAGTGTGCCTGGAATACGTTTCAAGTATTATGAGATGGATTGCTGATCAAAGAGAATTCAGTTTCATACAAAATGCTTCTGGACAAAATGACTTGCAGAATCCAAGACCAGGGGTTCAAAAAATTTGTCATATGCAGGGAGAACACAACTAGTAAACTCGGTCTTCATGCACATACAATCTTACTGGGCTTCAATGTTCTTGCTGCCGTGAAAAGTGTTGAAACAGGTAAACAATATATGCTGGAACTACATATGGACAGGGATGGTGCACACTAATAAGACACCTCTAATTGCGTGGGATCTGGTATGTAGGTCGAAAAAGGAAGGTGGGCTAGGTGTAGTAGACTGTGCAAGCTGGAATGATGCTGCAGTAACAAAACACATATGGAATGTAGCAAGTAAAGCAGATAATATGTGGGTGAAATGGGTCAACCATATTTATATAAAGGGCCAGGATTGGTGGCAGTATGAAGCCCCTTTAGACTCATGTTGGTACTGGAAACAAATTTGTGGTTTGAAGAAAAAATTTGTTGTTGGATACAACAATAATGGATGGCTAAAACAAGAAGGAAAATATACAGTGCATAGCGGTTATACGTGGCTCAGGGCACAAATGCCTCAATGGCCAGAATGGAGAGCCGTGTGGTGCAAAGCTAGCATTGCGAAACATTAGTTTATTTGTTGGCTAGCAATGCACAAGAGATTGATGACAAGAGATAGATTAAAGAGGTTGGGTTTGTATGATGACGAGACATGCGCTCTATGCAACAATGAACCTGAGACAATTAATTATCTATTCTTTCATTGTACTTTCTTACAAGCTTGTGTGACAGAAATATGTCACTGGCTACAGATCAGGATGCAAAACTGGACATTACAAGGCTGGTGGACTAGAATTGCAAGAAAGGTTCCAGGTAAAATGAGTCGAGCGCTGGTTTGGGCAATAACAACAACATTAATCTACCACATTTGGTCTGCAAGGAATGAAGCACTATGAAACTATAAAGTACCACGTCCCACAATCACATGCAGGAAGATAAAGTTTGAATGCAAGATGAAATTAGTTGATAAGATATACAGAAGATATGATAGAAAAGATAGAAGTTGGGTTGAGAGAATTGTATAGAAGGTGGGGGAATAGATTAGGGATGCAGAGTTTTTTCTTTTCTCTTCTGTTATTTAAGGCGTAATGTAGCAAGCATATCCTATACTTGATGTAATGGATTTTGTTTAATAAGAATCTGTTGGTCTGACAAAAAAAAAAAATTATGGTAGAAAATCAGGCGAAGTAGGAAATTTAGGACAAATCCTAACAATTACAATACCAGCGAAAATCTCTCGACTTCCTCCTAATCACCTCAAAGATAAGCCAATGCCATCGATATAATTACCAGAGCTGAATTCAAATCATCATGCACTGATCATTGTTTGCTGTTAATTTGATTACGAACTAGAAGAGTCGTCCAAATAAAAAAATAAATTAAAATATAAGTCACACAAAACAGTATATAAGTTGAAGAATTCAAATGGCAAATTACTCTCTCCAACGTGTTATTATACAAAAGATGGTAAAAGTGTTTGCCAGTAAAGAAATAGTATGATGAAATTTGTTGGGACTAAGTGAAGTATCAATTTTCAAATGAATCTGACAAACATATGGTTCCATGAATAAGTGAGCTGTCTTATTATTATTCTTTGGAAGTGTGGATTACAAAAACAACATGCATGCCTAGTATATATTGCCCCTTTTTTTAATTGCTTATTATATGCACTAACATCCAAGAACCTGAGATCTTCTTCATAATAAATATTTAAAATTTGATTATTTAAGCTGCTTCTTCTTTCAAGAAACTCTCAGTACGTACTAAAATGGTCAAACAGAGATTAAATATAAAAGCAATCTTGACGTGCTTCTAGGAATGCAACTCTTCAAAAAATGTTAAATGTCTTAGAAAGCCTAGCTAGAGACAAATATTGCTGCAATTTAAAAGTTCCGAGAAATTAATCACAAAATTTAATAGTCTATCACGAAATTCAATCTAACTGTCGAGTCAGACAAATTAGAAATGATACCAGCAGTATGAAGGTTGTTCGATTCAAACCTAGCGACGATTAACTTCCAGGATGGAGCTCGTATTTCAATTATGATTCGATAAAATTCAATAGCTTTGATGCATATTAGCATTTAAAAATTTATTTAATATTTATAAATAATTTATCAAGAACCTCATAACTTTTTCTTTTAGAATCTAGAACTCAAAAAAAAAATAATCAAAATTAAAGGCATTAGGTAGAATTATTTTATTAAGATGTACATATATGTTTTTGCTTCAATTTATGTGATGTATTTAGACTCGATATAAAATTTAGAAAAGGATTTTTAAAATTTATGAATTAAAATATATCATAATATGACTATAGAAGCTTCTCATTAAAAGTAAAATAAGAAAATCAGAATTAGATTATTTTAAAAATAAATATACATTATTCTTTTTGCACCGACTAAAAAAATAATACTTATTTGATAAAACATAATTGCAGCTGACTAAATATCTAGGAATAAATCACCCTTTGACTTAACAACCTCCCCCTCCCCCTAGCTGCCCCTCCGGTCCTCAGTTATAAAACCTTGCAATAGAATACTGGTTCCTTGCTGGTACCACAAATCATAAGAGACCCTGAATCGCTAAGTTTGTTAAATGAAACCCTTCTATTCAATCACATTTTATGCCCAATACTGATTGTTCCTTCAAGCCAAACTCGGGACAATGCTCCCTGGGAGAAGTGTTTAGGAATTCTAACGGGAAATGGTGGCTGGGTTTAAAAGTTATTGTCATTCTGGTCAACCAATAGATGGAGAAGGCCAAGCACTTCTGCTAGGATTAAGCTTAGCGCAACAATATATATTACTCCTTTGGAAGTAAATATTGATTCACAACAACTTGTGCACATGATATCTGGTCCTGCTTATAATGATGCTTCTTTATTTGCTGATTGCAGATACCTTCTCAGAGAACTGGGTAACCCCCCACCAGTGTCAAGTATATCGGGAACAGAACTAACTAGCTGTTATGCCCTATGCTACTATTACTGCAATAATGTTAGATAATCCTACTACGAGTTCTATTACTTTGTTTTGAAAACCTCCAACATCCTTACTAGATATTTTGTGCGTAGACAAACATGGAGTCCCTGTACTTAGACGAGTGAGAATGCTACCTACTGTTAATACTATTAGCTTGTCTAATAGTTATACTATAGCTCAGGTTGTAAATATTAGTCCTACTGCTCCTACTACTACTCAGTTTGTAATAAGGAGTTCACAAACTTCAGCCCTGTAAAGTTTTTGCGTATGTAATATAAAACTACCTATTTGCTACAAAAAAAGGACATAAAGTAGATTTGACAGAATGACACAGAATTATCCAAATTTATAGAAAGTATTGAGTTTCATAAATATCATATAATTGGAAATATAGAACGTGAAACGCTTTAGTTCATCACTTCCTCTAAAAATCAAATAAGCAGTGTATGTGACAAAAGATATTTATGATTGCAGAGAAAATTACGTTCCCATTTTCGAAAGATAAAAGAGGGAGAGATTGATGGTTGTATGACAGTACCATATATGTATTGGAATATTGTTGTATCTATTCATTGGATCGGGTTTATTCACCTGTTTCATCTCAATGTATATTCGTCTGTTGCAGTACAAAGCTTAGACCAGCCTTGATTTCAGCCATCTGAACATATTAATTTCGGTCCAAATCTAGAAAATCTTTATATATTATTTTATTCCTTTTGTATATCTAGGTAAATCTTTATTATATATCTCTAATATTTTGTACCTTATTTAAGAGTGAATCATACCCTATTTAGGGATGTATCTCTTTGTTATTTTGTACCTTAATTAGACTTCTACCTTATTTAGAATATTGAAGTCGGTTTAGTGTTATTTTTGTTTAGAAAATCTTCACCTAATGATCTAACTTTGGGGGTTGAGTTAGGTTCAAGGTCCATTTCTTTATCATGGTATCAGAGCCAGACCCACCCAATTCATTATTTTCGATGTAGGACCCCACATCTTATACTGTCCACGCTCTTATACCATGTTGGAAATTGAAAGACGTTTTGAAAAAGATTGCGGAAGTATTAAAAGAGAATTGATAGAATAATGGAATTGAATTGAATATTGGACCTTGATTGATTCAATAATAAAAATGAATGAATATTGAATATTTATTGAATTATTGAATGATTGAAATATTAGTGAATCATTGAATCATTAAATGAATACAACTGATGTACAATGTCTTATTTATACAAGTAAAATAATGAAATTAACCTAAACAAAAGTAACACTACACCGACTTCAATATTCTAAATAAGGTAGAAGTCTAATTAAGCTACAAAATAACAAAGAGATACACCCCTAAATAGGGTATGATACACTCCTATATAAGGTACAAATATTAGAGATATATACTAAAGATTTACCTATGATATACAAAAGGAATAAAATAATATATAAAGATTTTCTAGATTTGGGCTTAAATTAGATGGCTGAAATCAAGGTTGGCCCAAGCTTTCTACTGCAACAGACGAATATACAGTGAGATGAAATAGGTGAATCAACCCGATCCAATAACAAATACAACAATATTCCAATAATATGTGTGAAAATTAAAACATGAACAATTTACTAATTGTAGGTTATTTCAAGTTATAGTAGCTCTTTCTATGAGTCAACAATGGTGAAAAACTGACTGCAAACTCTAAAACAGTGCACATGATTTTTTTTAAATTTATTTAAAAAGAATATTTTGTTTTAAGTAAATAATTTTTTTTATTCTAACATCTCAAATGGCAATGCTCAAGATTAAAGAATATTTTGATACTATACACACATCTTTAGTTTAAATTAGAAGCATTGACAGAGCCACCTTATGCTAAGAGGTGTCAAATTACACTATTTAGCGAGACTAAATATCAATGTGGTACTCCTTGTACGAATCACTAATGATATTATTTAGTTGGATTCCTTGAGTGAACGGTTGAATTGATATTCCAATTTACTATCGAATTTGGGTTTTTGGAGTGAACTGATTTTGTTGGCTTATAACTATTCTAGCCATTATGAGAAGTATAACTTTGATATTTGCCAAGACTTCATGAAATAAAGAAAGAGTTGATTGTATAGTAGTTTTGTATGTTGACTATAGTTGTGTGTGTATTTGTTTAAGTATTGACATTGTTATTGACTATTTGAATTATATGTCATGGTTGTTTTATGTACTATGGTAATTGAAAATGATAATAATAATTTTATGAGTGAAGGTCAAGAAAATATTGGCTAGTTAATTCTTATAGTCCTAATTCGATTGTGATGTTGAATGAACTCATATTTAGCCTATGTCAGAGATCTAAAGATAGTATTTGAGGAAAAAATGAAAGTTACTTACATTAAAAGTGATGACATGACCTATAGACAAAGGGAGTTAAACTCTATATCACATTATATGTATGTGATTTATCTTGAATTTCTATATTATATGTTATGTGCCTAAACCTTGGTCGATGCCTACTAGTATGTAACGTTTGTACATATGCTACACCTGATATCTCCTTTTTTTTTTATTGCAGGATCACTAGATGTTTCATACTTGACACGGTAAAGATCTCTAGCAGCTTTTGTTCTTAGTCCTTCTGATATGATTCAAATGACCACCTTAGCTTTCAATGACATCATTTGAAGTCAGTACGTGGGGCATCAAGCTTTGATCACATTAAGGAAACGAGATCCTACATTGAGGGGCCGATTTGAGTACACCAAAGAGCAATCCCATGTGTGAGAGATTGCTTGGAGCATTGAAGATTGAGGACTCACGGTTTTGGGCCTTTATTAATAACATTTTGGTTACTTAGCCTTGTCCAAGTAACACTCCATGACCAACCCTTTTCATTAAGGGTATTGTGGTGATTTTGTTATGTAATAAGTTAGACTATAAATAGGTTCTATTGGTTCATTTGCTAGTTAGTTTATGAAAGATGACAAATTGAAACACTTGAAATCCTTTCTTGAGAGTAGACCACCTTAGTATAGTCTTAGTTAGGACTTGGAAAAGTCATCCTTAGTATAAGGTTTGGAAAAGCCAATATTGTTCTTTGCTTGAAAACGGTGGATCTTGAGGTGAGTCGATTACCTTGACGGTCACCGTAAGAGTGTGGTTTTGATAATTACATTCATTCGGGGTTAATGTTGAAATATACTTGGTTTTTAATCTTGTAATTATCTTGGTCTCACTATCTATCCTTTTATTATTTTGCAAATCCACGTGTTTTTGTGTTTGTCATCTTGTATCCCTTTGTGTTGCTTGTTCTTCTCACGTTTTGTGAATTGTTTTGGCATCTTGGTGGACTGATTTGTATCACCTTCGGTGGGAGTTGGATCATGTGTGCAGTCTGTGCCTCTATTAATAGCTCTTGTACCTATTTAGATTAGGTCCTTGAAAAATCCTAGTCACAGGGACCTAAAGGATTTTACTGGCTCCTTCACAGCCACTGGACCATACGCCATCTTTGACTATGGAATCCTATCAATAGATTATTATATGTTAATCATATTTTAAATATAATTAGAGTTTCGGGAAAAGTTTTGGGGTTCCCGAAAATCTCCTAAAACTACTGTAGATCCGCTCCTAACAAAAATAGTAATAATTTATGACTGCAGATAAGAGTACATACACTTCATTTTCCAAAATGAAATGAGGGACTGTATGATTTGTTTAATTTGAATTTTGAAGTTCCTTTATCATAACCTATATAAAAAGCCTGAAAAAAGTAATTGGGGCATACTATAATTAAGTAATTTTAAAATATGCTTATTTTAATAGAGTATATTTTAAAATGAGATGATTAATTTAATATTGACATAATACATAAATAAGATTTTTAACTTGACATCAAATTATTACTATAATCTTTAACCTTGCCAGTGAACAAGTAGACCTTTTAACTGTATAAAAATTGAAAAAAAATATACTTCAATCCTACTTGACAAAATACGTGAATACACTCAAAATGACGCGCGTCAGAGGTAAAATTTGAGCCCCTCAACGATGAAAAAATTGCATAAATGACTATTATTCCTTTAATGATTCTTTTTATATACATCCCTCTTTTTCAAATCAATTTTTCGCTTTATTCTCTTTTTAATTTCTCCAACAACTCTTCTCTATTTTTTTCACTATTTTCAGCTCATTGCCAGATAAAAATGACATCTAATTTCTTTTGTCAATGTAGACACATAATTTTTGATCCTCCCAAATTTAATATATATTTCTGTATTAAATATTTATATTTGATCTGATATTATTTTAACTCTTATTTCATTTTTAATAAGTTTTAGTTGAAAATAAATGAATAAAGTTACATTTTAAGATATTTTATTTTTATTTTTATTTTTATTTTTCATAAGTATAAAAATTAATTATTTAATATTCTTTTATTATTATTATTATTATTATTTATTTTATATATAATTTATTTATTTATTATAAGGAAAAAAGAAGAAGAAGGAGATCAATATCCTAATAAAAAAAATATTTCAAAATTTGAATCCTAAATTGCCCTAACTACTCCCCAAAATCCTCCTATTTAAAGACTCCCACCCTCAGAGTATTATACGTACATTCACTATCAGACACTTTGATAGTAAAATTTTTTTTTAGAGAAAATTACGTACATCATTCTACAAACTAGATATTAAAAAGAAAAATCAATCAGAGGAAAATCAGAGAACAACAAAAAAAATTAAAAAGAGGAAAAAATGAATCAAATTGAATTTGAATTCCGCTCGAGTTTCTGATGATAGCATCTTGCTTCCGTATTCAATAAGTTGGAACACAGGTTTCATTATGATCTTATGTAATTTATTGCATAAACTTTATTATGAATCAAAATATGAATAAAGTTTAAGTAATTTTAATATATTGTTTATAATTTGTTGTTGATTTATTGGTTAAATGCATATGTTATGTTATTATGTTGTATATTAGATTACTGAGTGTCTATGTACACATCTGCACACACAGATTTTTTTTTTATGAATGAAAAGTCACTGTGAATTCAAAAATAAAAAAAAGTGTAAAACAGTGACGCAACAACCCAGCGGGTTGCTCCGGTCACATCACTGTCGAAAAACCCCCAAAAACAGACGTGTTGCCGCTTTCCTCACCAGAAAATGGGTCAAAATCCGGCCAGAAAATCCTATTTTTTGGCAACCCTCTTTTCTCCTCTCCCTTTCCCGTCATCAAGAACACCGATGACAGCCATCAGCGAAGCCACTAGCGCCGCCATTCTCTCCACCATGCCGCCGACACACCCCTTTCCCTGTCGCTGCTCGCTGACAAAATGATGAAACCGTCGCCGGAATCATCACCTACTCCGGCTAACACCACCATTAAAATGGCCGTGGTTTCACCCTCCGTTTCTCTACTAGCCGACTCCGGCCAGCAATTGCAAGATCTGATCGTAATTTTTCTATTTACTTACAAAACCTTTTTGGAATCGTTAGTTATGTGTTGCTATTTATTTATTTTTTGTCATATTTGTCTCATGGCTTCACTATGAAAAAGAAAATGGAATTGTCAAGTATCAGATGTTTTATTAGTTAAAATATTCAATTAGTAGATATAAATTAAAAAAAATGATGAGAACAATAGTGGAAAATCTTTATTATTTTGGTTTCTTTTTTTAAAAAGTTATAAAACATATTTTTGACTTTAGGAATTATTTTATTTTATTTTGTCTCGTTATTATTAACAAAGTTTAATATTATTTATCAAATTAATTGATCATTTTGAATAAATTTTTATTTTACTTATTCATCGTCATTAATAAAGTTTAATAATTTTTTATTAAATAATCATTTTAAATTTTGTTTAAAGATTTTTGTTAAAGATTAGTTATTTTAAATAGATAAAATTGTTAAAAATTTACAAGTGACTAATCAAAATTTTTAATGCTAGACAAATTTAGGTGCATTTAAAATATTTGTTTTCATTAAGAATGCAACGTACGTATCTTTTGAGATATTTAAAATTTAAGGATGCAATAATGCACCTTGATAAATAATTTTTCTAAAATTATTTTTTTCGTTGATTTATCTAATATAAGATAATAGACAATTTATTTTGGTACAGTAGAATGAGCGAATTTAGGCCTTAACACGATTTATTCAAATAGTTTAAATCAAAATAAGTCAATAAAAGCGACCGTGCTAGAACCACGGGACTCGAGGGGTACCTTACACCTTCCCCTCGGTCAACAAAATTCCTTACCCGATCTTTCATTTTCGCAGACCATAACAAAGAGTCATTTTCTTTTGATTAGGAATTTAAAAAGGTGACTTGGAACACCATAACTCAATTACAAGTGGCGACTCTGTAAATAAATTAATCCCTATTCAAAACCGTCACTTTAATTGGAAAAACTCTTCGATTCGATCCCCTCGGACAAAAAAAAGAGTGTGACACTCAATTTGAAAAAAGAATAATATTGAAGATTTCTTAGTCTATAAATAATTCAGGTCATTAATTTCCTGAATGTGAAGATGATTGGGTAAGGTTGTATTTTAGACGAGTTTCTCTTTGTTTATATGCTGCTAGTATTTAATTTTGAGGATTCTTTTATTCTTCTTAAATAGGTTGAATGTTGGTTTTTTAGATGGTGTGAGTTAATTATACTGAACAAGTTAGAATTGCTATTTCAGTATTACAAAAAAGGATAAAAAATTATTATGAAAAAAAAATTAAGATAAATTATCAAATTTTATTAATCATTGTGATACTATCTTAAATTTAAAGAGAATTGTTGTCATGGTTCAAGCCAAGGTCCTAACCGCGACGGACATCCTGAATCACAAAGGTCTGAGAGACCCCATAATAGGCTATCATGAATATAATCCATACATACATCAAAGTGTGGAAGATATAACAGTGTTAATGGAATACCCATTTATAGTTCCTGCTAAGTAGACAAGTTTAGGGGACAGATGACTTATGAAAAGCCTGAATATACTTTTAAAAAGTAATACCCATTTTAGCATGATCTACCACATCAAGTGCAGTGTTTGCATAGCCCGCATTGATAAAAAGGTTCCAACACTTCTTTCTTGTTTTGTTAGATAGCTCATCAGTTTATGTGACTAAGTTCGGTTTGCTCTTTTTCACCAAATGTCAAGGGAGATCCGCTAATCATGTTCTATTGTTAGGAAGATTTTGTGACTAATCAAAACGGTTGTATTTGATTACTATCTTATCATTTTGGTTCCATAGCCCAATTTCGTTCTATCTCATAGCTATTCAGAAGCATCTTATTCAATTCTTTTTAGATTGGTCTAAACTAGTTGGGTTACTCTCAATACACACACACATATATAGGGTTCTTCCTTGTTGTGGTTTCATTTTAACGTAGTTAGAGCATACCCTTTTTCTGAAAAATAAACTTTTATTTATCAATAGGATAAGTAGTACATCTCAAGAAGGAAAGGAAAAGAAATTAGCTGCAAAATTATTTATTGAAAGTAAAATAAATTAGCATCATGCCCTTGATTTATTAACTGAATCATTAAAGTTAGTTATTGATAGTAAAAGAAATTAGCAAAAGAAAAAAAAGAACTTACTGATTTTCTAGCAAATAGTTTCAGATAGTAGAGATGATTGAAAATAATCATAATATTCCTAGTATGCTGATCTCCCTTGCATTAAAAAAAATTATTATCTTTTTTAAAATTTTAGTAAAATAAAAATCACAATGTAAAAAATACATGCACAAATTGCTTTAATTACATGAAAGTGTGTTGTAGAATAACTTTGTGAAAAATCCATTACATTTTTCACTAACTTTGTGTTCTTGTTGCTATTGAAATTATTTTGTAGAAAAAAAAAAATAATTGGTAAAAAGTATCACATTCTTAAATAAATGCATGACATTAATATGTTTTTGACTAAACAAAAAAAGAAAAATACTTACATTGGAGAAATCAAAGATAGGTGAGTTAGTTGTATCATTCAGTACAAAAAGTTCTTGTTTTTATTTTTTCTCTTAGCTTTTTACCCCTTTGAATTGATTTTTGGATTACTAAAGGATGCATAGTAATGACTACCATTAATAATGTTTTGTCCATATAACTCTTCTTCTTGATGAAAATTTGAAGGTCCTCAAGATGTATAAGAAATCATAGACAAATCTTCTTTTTCTTTCTCTTCTTTTTGTTGTTGGTTTTGCTTTAAACTCTGTTCACCTTTACAGTTGTTGTCTTCACAAAATGTTAAGTAAGAATTTTCTAAGTATAAAGTCCAATCAAACTCACATCCACAATTGCATTTTTAATCAGTTGCCACCATTTCATGATTCATTTGATTTATTTGTATGTCTAAGATAAAGAATTTAAGAAAATCAAAAAAGTTTATTTATGTGGGGGTAAATGATGAGCAAAGAACTATTACACAAGTATTGTTAGTGAGTAGTGACATCCCTTGTTATTGCTAAATAGTTCAAGAAATATGTCATACATAGTAGTACCTGCTACACTTTTTAATAGAATAACCCTCTCAGCATACCTCAAGTATCAATTGATGTGCCTGTTATTAGCCATGTATTTAGTAAGATTACTCACCTTTTGTTTCTTATTCTTATAGTATATCTTTTTCTATATTTTAGAATATGTTTGTTTTTACAGCTCATCTTATTCACTCATTTCTTTAGATCATTTATATTCCATTATATCGAAAATTAATTTGGTACGAAGTAACGCTAAGTGGGATGATGATGCTCATATTTCTTTTATAAAGGTGTGTGTAAAAGAAATTAAAAAAGAAAATAGACCAAATTCTCATTTAAATAAAGATGGTTAACAAAATATGGTTGAGGAGTTCAATAGGAAGGCGGGAACAAATTATATTAGAAAACAATTGAAAAATAAGTGGAATAACATGAAATAGGACTGGACTTTTTTTAAGCAGATGATGAGAGAGCATACAGGTTCAGATTGGGATGCCACAAAAAATACAATCATTGCAGATGACGATTGGTGGGAGAAAAAGATTAAGGTACATCTCTCGCATTATTCTATATTTCTTTATTATTTCTCTCATTGTTTAATTTACTTAAGTATCTTTGTTTTTTATTGTTTCAGATGGATTATTGATATAGAAGGTTTAGGACTAGATATATTTCTCCCATATGTTATCACTATAATGTATTATTTTTTGATATTGTTGCTACGGAAAAAAGAGCACGCGTCGTGAATCAAGAACAAATTTATGAAATTAGAGTAGATCTTGATAAAGAAAAAATAAATGATGTAGATTATTTTGATAAAGAACACTTAATTAATTTCAATGATGAAGACAGTGATGAAAGTGATGACCTATATGATATGGATTCTCTTATGTTTTTCAAGCCATCATTAAAAAGACAACTTTCAACTGATGGTATTAAAACTAGCAGTCGAGTAAAAAAGAGTAAGACAATATCTGTTAGAGAGGAACTACACTTTATAGTTGCGTTAATGTCAAGCAAAAGTACTATTACATCTCATGCAGTAGAGGATTCCATCATTGATAAGTGTATGGACTTTCTGACAAGTATTCGTGAAATTATTGTCCCATCTAAAATGCACAATTATGCAGTTAACTTGTTTCTAAAGAAAGACGTCCAACAAATATTTCTTAAGATGACTACTGATGAAGCTTGGAAGTCTTGTTTGGAATATAACTATAAGTTATACATCCTTAAGAAAATGTGAAGATTTTATTCATTTGATTTAAATATTTTTGTTATTTGGTGTTTGATATTATGATTGTATACGTGAACTTTATACGCTGTGGTTGTATGATTAAAATCCTTTTAAAATTAGGTTGAATTTACATGTATTGTTGTATGTGTTAGAGTCGGACAAAATAAAGCAAACCATAAGTAAAAGAAAAGCAAGAACAACATAGCAGATTTACCTGTAAACCCTTGTGGAAAAAAATTACGGGAAGAGGTAGAGGAATTTCACTATGAAAAGAGAGGAGTACAATATGGAGAATGTGCGTATTTTTTGAATACTCAAAATAATCCACTAAATGCACTTATATGATACGTGCATAAAAATAAGTGCTAGGCCCAAAAAAGATGGTTCGATCCCTATGCTACGACCACATACCCCATTGAAAATCACAAACATGATCGCACCGCAAAACTTTTTGGGCCGGATCAACAAAATTTGAATCACAACTCTAACAGTATGTTTGAGTGTATTTTATACATATATATGTTCTGTTGATTTTCACTTATTAGATGCAAAGTATGCAATTAGATATGAAATATATAGATTCATAGTACATCTTACAGATTAAAATATGTTGATGTACTATACTCTACTAATGTTAGGATTATGAAAATTTTATATTCCCATACTCTACTAATGTGAGGCATTTTTGATTTTCAGTTAAATGAAGAGTTTGGATATTAGCATGTCTCCTGATTTAAGTGACTTATTAGATGAAGAAGATGCAAAACTAAAAAAAGTTCGCAGAGAGCAAGACAAGGAGTGGATAACTTTGTTTCAACTAGCAGGTAAATATGTTTTGAGGTATTGCAAAAAGTACTTATAAAAGGAACCTTGTCGTACATCAAAGCACTCTGAACATATATTTATTCAAGAGATATTACGAGGAAATGAAATTCGTTGTTATGAAAATTTTCAATCGAAGAAGCCATGTTTATTGATTTATCCAATGACTTAACAAAAAAATATGGGCTTAAATCCACTCGTGGAATTTCTACACATGAAATATTAGGCATGTTTTTGATGATTTGTGCACATAGAGCGGAAAATCGAATGATCTGGAGAGATTATTCATAGACACCTTCATTGTATTCTAAACAATATTTTTAAGCATGCAAGATATATCATTAGACCACATTTAAATTATAGTGATGGTGTAGGAGCTCACAAGCCGTATAACAAGTGATATTTGCCTTTCTTTAAAGTAAGTTGTAATTTCTCTAAATATATACTTTATTATATTTAATATTTAATTTCTCTCATGATTATTTCCTTAAGTTAAATTTATATATGTATACTTGTAGGATTGCATTGGAGCACTTGAAGGCACACATGTTAAAGCTAGATTGCCGCAAGGTCAAGAAATACCGTATATTGATCGTAAAAGTTATACGAGTCAAAATATTCTTATCGTTATAGATTTTAGTATGTATTTTACATTTTTATGGGCTGGGTGGGAAGGGTCGTCTCATGATAATCGTATATTTCATGAGGTTCTTCGTAGACAAGAATTCAACTTTCCACATCCATTGAAAAATAAATATTATCTAGTTGATTCTAGATATTCACACATGAAGGGATACATGGCTTCTTATAGAGGAGATAATGTGAGATATCATCTTTCTGACTTTCGACATGATGCAACACGATAATTGCAGGAGCCAAGAGGATGCATTGAAAAAGTTAATTATTTACATTCATCTTGTAGAAACATAGTGGAGCGCATATCTCATGTTTGAAAAGTAAGGTGATCTATTTTACGAGACATGTCTTACTATAATATTGACATCCAAAAGGATATCATAATTGCTACTATTGTCATTTATAATTACATTAGAAAGAAGTGCAGTGTGATTAATGCAAACGGTTGAGAATGAAAAATATATTCCATCGATTGATTTTGGTTTAGGCACAACTTCAAGGGCTAACAATATAGATGACAAAAATGTGAGTGAAGAAAGTAATTTGTATTCGGTGGGACTTCGTGATATGATTGCTAATGATAATTGTAATGCTTAATGCTTGTATTAATTGAATATTTCTACTTTTTGTATTTATGTCGAGCTTAACTCAAACCATATTAGTACCTCTTTTGTATGAAACTTCTCATTTATGAAATATTATTTTTTATATATTAGTCTCTTTCTTTAATATATTCTCTTAAATTCGGACAATTATTATTGTACAACATATGAATTTCTCTTATAAATATAACTCACCAATCAAGATATATGGAGAATACTCACTGAAGATATACAACTTCATGAATGATTAGTGAATAATCCATCAATATTTCACGACGCAATATTCGTATTCGACAATATTTTAATAGTGAAAAAGTCATTACTCAATCAACGAGTAATATATTTTTCAATTAAGAGTCATTTTATCAAAAAAATAGTATCATCTGTGACCAACTATTTATATATTAATGTAATTATAATGATTAGTAATATATATATTTTGCTTATTGATTTAAATTGTTTTAACCAAAAAATAAAAAAATTTAGCGCATAAATTTAATAGTCACTCATGAAAATATTTTAAAAAGATATATATATATATATATATATATATATATATATATATATATATATATTTATATTTATATATATACATATTTATATGAAGAGAGAGAGAGAGAGAATTAGTTAGTAGTTTATATTGAAAATGAATTAAAATATATATTAATTTTAATTTAAATCATTTTAGAAATAAAAATTAAAAATAATCAACTCTATATATTGTTAACAACTTTAAGACTATTTCAGACATTTTGATTAAAAAAGTGTTTAACAGTACTTGTTTACCAAACACGCAACAACTTTTTTTCAGTTTTAGCACTTTTATCCAAACACATAACTACTTATTTTTAAAATAAGTTTCAGCTCTTTCAAAAGAACTTTTAAAGAACTTTTCAAAAGAAATTTTTTTAGCCTATTCAAACGGGCTCTAGTTTCCTACCAATTTCTCTATTGTCTTCTAAAATTAGCCTTGCCATGGGTGAAATGTGACAGATCCAAGTATCTATAAATTTGATATATCTCCATGTCTGTTCATTATTTTATGCCAAATATCTTCAAGTATACTAATTATAGATTTATTTCTAGGATCAACAATTCAAGAATTAAATGTTTCGCACATATTATTTTTCACTACATCATACTTGGTTCTTTCACTAAAATAAGTCGTACACCAATATATTTTTTTTATCAAATATAAGTAATAACTTACATATCTTCTTCTTATTAAGTGTTCTCAAATATGAAAAGTCTTTTCTCAATTTTACCTTAAAATTAGTCCTGGCACACCTCCAAAATATTTTTATTCTTTCTTCACCTTTTCAGACCTTTTGTCCATTTATCCAAATGTGTCTTGCACATTTTCCTTTCAACTTTAAAAAATAATTCTTTAACAGTTGATTCTAGACCCTAAAAAACAAAAGCAATGAAAGATGTAAAGTGTCAACTTAAAGAACAACTTAAAAATGAAAAAAAAAAATAGTTGTAATATCAAAGAAATAGTTAAAAAAGGATGGAAATAACTTTTTTAAAAATATAGTTTTAAGAAAACTGACAGAATTAGTTTTAGAATGATAGAAACAACATAAAAATGTCTGAAACAACTTAAAAATTGACAAAAATAACTTAAAAATTATTAGAAACAACATAAAAATGACAAAACAACTTAAAAATGACCGAAACAAATTAAAACTGACAAAAAACTTAAAACTTCTATAAACAACATAAAATATAAAAAACTTAAAAAAACATAAAACTAACAAAAACAACATAAAAACTTATCAAAATAGCTTTAAAATGACTAAAATAACTTAAAAACTGATAATAATTGCTTAAAGATTACTATAAACAATATAAAAATTGACAGAAATAGCATAAAAATGATAAAAATAACTTTCAAAGGTTGAAACAACTTAAAGACTTACACAAACAATTTAAAAACTGCTAGAAACAAGCATATGAAGATATGATTAAAAACATCAAAAAATTAGATTAATAGAGCAAGATTAAAACATCATACCTTTGCATGTCAGACATGATTTTTATTCCATCCCCATCACCAAACTACAAATTGTGACTGAGAGTAACTTAAGAACCAACTTCAAGAGTGTTTAGTTTCTCGATCAACCACTGCCCAAGCTATTGAATACTGTTGCGGAAATATCGTGGGTTAACTAGCACATAATCATGAATCAAGAAAATATAGAAGAAAAAATAACTCAAGGATTTAACGAGATTCGGCTAGGCCTAGTCCTCCAAGCAAAAATAGAGAGAGTTTTTCAATATGAAATAAAAGAAGAAACGTACAATGTTTTAGAATCCCCCAACTGCATTCCCTATGTATAGATCCCAAATTAGTCTCAAACCTATAAGAAAATTTTTTTCCTAATTCTATAAGGACAATATATTCCTTTCTTAAATCTATTAGGACAAAGAATTTCCTAAATAAATGGGGATTATGAGTTTCCTAAAATAAACAAGGAAAAAATTCAAGAAATAATTAATAAATATTCCCATTGACTTGAATTTCTTTTATCAATAGGAACAACATATCTAATGTTTCCTTAGTGTGGGAACATCCTTGGAGTGAGTATACACCATAACGATCTCCTAGCTCAAAAGTTAAGTTGAGCACTTCCCTATTAATTGACTTTTAGTTGACGATTTTACTTGATTCAATTTCTAGTGACTATTTATCCTAGGATATAAATATTCATGTGGCCTACTATATACAAATTTAATCCCTTCGAGTCTTCTTTTCAACGCCACCGATCGTTCGTCAATCCGAGTTCGGAGTAAAAAATTATGAGTGTTTGAATGAGGCACTATCTAGGCTGTGCGATGAGGCATGAGACACCCACTTAAGGGCTATGCCATAGGTTGTGCGTCGCACACCTTGTCCTGTACGTTGCATGGCTAAGGTATGGCGATGTAAATGCTCCATTTTTATTTTATTTCAAGGAAAAAAATGTCCTTTCACATCCTATAACCATCCCTAAACATCTATAGATGAAATTAAGGTCATTATTCATGTTTTATCACCAACAAAATTCTCTAGTTCATCTTCCTTAAGGACAAGAAGAGAAAACAACCTAGGGTTGAGAGATTAAGCCTCAAGAGTCAAAGTTTCTCAATGTTTCCGCAATCTAAGGTACGTGTGGCTATCCTACATCTCATTGGCATAGATTTTACGATTTTAACAAGCTTTAAAGTTATATATATATGTATATATATATTGAGTTTTGAAAATTTTTTTATGAACATGCATCGTGAATTAAATTTGATGAAAGTACATAATTGTCATGAGGTTTGTTCCATAAAATTGATTTATAATCTTGTGCATATGTGATTTGAATTCGAAAGGTAATTTACGAATGTGAATTGTGAAATTTCCTTTCCCCATGATGAAATTTATGAACTTTTCATGGTATAAATTGTGAATTGTTATAGAGAGCATGACTTAAGAGCCCCTTTTTGATCATGTGATTTATTTATAACCAATGTTGGGGCTGGTTTATGAATGATGTTGATTCTTGAGATTAAATTCCTCTTTAATGATTATGCATTGTCATTTGTACACTTTCAAAAGGGGTATTTCTTATGCTAAAGGCTTTCGCGTCTTAACTGAAAGAAATGCACGTGTTGAATAAATGAATTGACCACCACGTGTTAAAATCTTGTCAAGAGAGAGTTTTGCATAAGTCTTCATATGCTTTTGATAATAAGAACTCTCTTGTGATTTGATAAATCTTTTGGTGGTGATTTACATGTTTTGAATGAGAAGGGCTGTGGAATTGATATGATATGAATGACTTACAAATCTAGGTATGACGATACCCGGTGATGATAGGCCCTTAATTGAATAATCATTTAATTTTTCATAAGCATGAAGCATGACTTTAAATAACTAAAAATAGGCTTAAAGAGAGCTAGTTGGTTACTCGAAGTAGACTTGAGTTCAGATAACTCATAGCCCGAAATCGTGTTTTGCCGATACAGGTTTATGATGTCCTATAATATAGATTGTACACTGGCGGCAGCCTTAAAGCATAGTAGAAAGTAGAGACTCCAATCCTTGCGGCAAACTTGGATTGGGGGCTTGGCTGCTAAGTCAAGGATGAATTTCATATAACGCTAGGATCGTAGAAATATAGGGTGGACCATCTAGCTCAGAAGTAATACAAAGAGTTGAGTCATGAGTACAAGAAAATATATTGAAGCTCATCAAATTATGCCCATGTATTTTCAAATATTTTATGATGACAGGTTTTTATGAAATGCTCTTGCTTATGTTGTATAAAGATATTTTGTTTTTGAATTATTCTATGTACCAGTACCTTTGTGTATTGATCCTCTATATTTCAGGTTCTGCGGTATAGTCCCATGGTCCATTACATCAGTATAACTCTTGGGATATAACAAAATGGGTGAGCCATCCATCTTTTGGGAGGCATTTACTTATATGTTGAGTCTTTTAGTATATGGTCCAGCTAAGGGCTTTATCCCGGTCTAGATAGCTAGTTCTCATTAGAGGTTTTGTAGATGAGAGTTAAGTAATGTATTGTCAAAATTTTCTTGACACAATTTTTATTACAATCAATCTCCCTTGAATATTATTATATTTTCTGCACTTTGATTAATGTATGGATTATGCTTTGATTACATGCTAAGGGGCCTCTCGGGCCTTCATGGTTTGGAATGTCCGTCTCGGCCAGGCCTCAGCTCGGGTCGTGACAAGCTTGTATCAAATCATGGTTCATGGTCCAAGGGTGTCTACGAAGCCATGTTGAGTAGAGTCCTTTTTAAGGGTGTGTTGAGTTCCACACTTATAAGGAGGAATCTACGAGGCATTTTGATACCCCCAAATTACACTTCTCTTATGAGAGAGTAAACGGGCGTTGTCAAATATATAACCCAACTAGGTTGGGGTCGAATCACTAAGAAAATATGGTGTTAATTTAAGTTATTCGTGTGTCAATCGACTAACAGTTAATAGCTTCATATAAATGGAGGTTTCAGAGATTAAACAAAAGTTATTGTTCACTTCGTTTTAACAACTTGCAACTAATATTTCAATGTTTCAAATTAATATTATGGGAAAAACTAGAGTTTGTTCACTATGAGTATTGGAACTTGATATACACTAGTTATGGATCAAGATTCTTAAGACATATAGGAACAACAAACTATCAATATCAAAGCACTATCTAAATGTCTCTCGACCTATTTAGACATTCAATTACCTAATTCTTTCGAACTTAGAAAATCCGTATACTTAACCAGATTTTATCTCGAGTTAATTAACCTTGTTATAGCGTTAATCATTAGATGAAAGTTTAATGCTTCCAAATTCCCATTGATAATTCACTTCCTATTAGATTGATTTCTTACTTCAAGCAAATCAATAATCAGGTCTAATATATTATTTGCAACCAATAGACAAAATGCACAATAGAAGAATTATCAAGAAGTTCCTAATGCCTTGGGAATCTTGATCAACTAATGAATTTAGAAGACCAAACTCATAGATCCCACAAGTTGGGTTAAGAAGATTAGCTACTCTTAATATAGAAAGAAACAACATATATTGAATTCATAATTCGATAGTTGTTAACTTACAAACGATGAAGATATATGATCGTTGTTCCTTCTAAGTCACAAGAGAATTCTCAAAACCACAATAATAATCCCAAAAACTTAATTCAAAAAGTTTAGAGAAAACTATTAGAAAGATATTATTTTATGTAAGTTTCAAGATGCTTGTTAAAACCTAACACTTTGCCTTAAATACTCAAGCTAATTTTGGAGTCAAATTTCAAATCCCAGATTTTTCGCCCATAGCTAATGACATTCCTTGATGGTTTATCAGAGAGTTGATGACTTATCAGACCAAGTAGTCAACTCCTTTTTTGAATTCATGTTTGTTGCTTATAGGTGACGACCTGATCTAACGGTCTATCAGGAATTTGGCAACTTATCAGGTTAAGTCATCAACTCCTTAATTTAGCTCTTACACACTGTCTTCGACTGACGACTTCTCTGACGACTTATCACAAAGTTGACGACTTATTAGACAAGTCGTCAACTATAATATTCATATCTACTTTCTCATAATTCGTCCTTCTTGACATAGTTGTCATAGGTTTTCATGCATCTTGACTTACCTGCAATATCACAGAGAATATAATCAAAAGCGACAAAAGTTACTTAAGAATTTACAATTATTTCGAGTTAAAAGCCTTAAATATGCTAGCACAAAGCTCGCACATCAATACCCTCGACTTAAAAAAATTTCTTGTCCTTAAGGAACTAACACAGTACAATACTATGATGCTTAACCAAGAGAATGTAAAGTACTTATAACAGTCAATCACCAAATTTTTTCTCAAAACACATTACAGTCTCCAAGTTCAATCACTTTAAACCCAACTGTGTATATTAATGAAGAACAACAATGTGACACATGGGAATCACGCTATGAAATCTCATTAGTAACAACAACCATGCATATATACAAGTCACACTACCCAAACAAGTAAGCAGCTAGCAATAAGACCCATGTGCCCTTACAACTAAGAAGACCCTCTTCACTTATATTTGAAATCAAGTACGTCAATGTGGGAACGGCCAAGAGACACTCACCCTCAGAAAAAAGTTCCAGTCAATATATGCCAAATACCATAAGCTTACCCTTATTTTCATTACCGAAGCTTTCAAACAGTTAATTCAGGATCACTATAGGACTTTACTTTGGCTTGTAGCATAGGCTTGGGGCTAGTATGATACGCAAGGATATTTAAAGTGATTAAGCCTCCTTGGTACTACACTATTTTTGGGGTCTCACTTATTGACCTTTACCTTATTTCACCCTTTCTTTATTAAAGCATATTCAAGTTGGGTGCGGTCTTTTAGTTTTTTATTTTCTTTTTTTCACAAATTTCTTTATTTATTATTTTTCTACCACACCCAGCCTTGCATTCTTTTCTCTTATTTTACCCTTATTCATACTCATTTTACATCACACACCCCTATGATAGCCACCCTCAACTTAGATGATTTGCCTAAGTTAAAGTACACAATGTCCAAGGAGGACCAAGGCCAAAACAGGTTTATTATGATACAAATGGGACGGTGATAGGTCTAACAAAAAAATAGGCATACATGCTCAAAGATCGAGATCAAGGGATATCATTCACAAATGAAAGGTTATTTAGGTTAAAAGTGGACTAATATAAAAAACGGCCTCTGATCCTTTCCTAACCACTAACCTTCAACCTATGTAAGACTAACTGAGCAAGTTCTAGATTTAACACACAAAGGGAACTTGGTAATATATCACACACACATGGAACAATGGTACATCACAAGCTACTACCTATCTGGTTCATACAATTGTTAGCAATGATTATCATGTCCTAATACTAATGACATAACAAGATTCACAACAGTCGTATATAGATACATATCACACAGTTGCAATATACGCACTTGAAATGGTATTTATCATTCTAAAACAAAATATGTCGACTGCCATAGAAACTTATTTCTCTCCTAGTTAACCACAAAACAACATAAAACAAAACACAATATGCAAACACAAACAACCTAAACATCTATTGCAAGTACCCCCACTCCACAGATAAGAACATGCATTACCCTCAATGCATAACTAACAATCTGAAACAATAAAGGATAAGATATACCTGCAGTGCTTCAAGCGCGTGAATCATAAGTCGCTGACTCTATTGCTGCATCATCAATGGGAATAATCGCGGAGTCAAAAAATCTCCAAAATTCTCACCAATATTCAACGGAGGCCTACTAGCCGAGGCTTTCACAGCTCTCGCTCTTAATGCTTCCTCCACTGGTTCACCCTCTACTTTCAATATTCACATCGCCTTTTTCAATGATGTCAAACAGTAGATCTTTATCTTCAGATTCTTCAACCACAGGGTCTAAAGATATCATAATTTGATGGCGTTGTAATGCCATAATATCAGCTCTCACATTGTCTAAACCTTCTTTGAAGCTATTTGCTTTCTATCAGTCCTGACTAGATTACTTTCAACTCCTACTTCTTTGCCTTAAACTAACATAGGCTAATTTTTATCATACTTGATGAGATTATGAGTTTTCCATACATTAATCTCCTGATCCAAACCTATAATATCAGGTACATGAGCAGCTTCGCACAACTTCATAACCAAAAAAGGAAAAGGGTATGCAGTGTCCGATCTCATTACTTAAATCTTCATTTTATCTATAATAATTTCCCCAAATTTTAAAGGATAGTTGAACGTTAAAACTTCCACCAAAACTGCCCTATCATCACCTATAATGTTGTCTCCAGCTATTGGCATCCATCTAGATCGTACAATGCCCCACCAAAATCTTGCCTCCTGAGTCATTGAGGCCTTAAAGATCTTTGCACTTGCATTTTTCAACCATTTTGGCTCTCCTTCAGCTATAATTATTTCCAACCAAGGGCGTTGTTTTGCCCTTTCCCATATCCAATAGTAGAATTCTGAAGAAGTGGTTGGACGAGTGAGGTTTAGGCTATGGAGGAATTTGCTGATAGTGCGGTCTGAGAGATCCACCAATACACCACTTACTAGAATCTTATAAATGTTGGGCATGTCACCAGCTTTCTCTCTTTTCTTACACATATTCTCCAGTGTAGCCTGGTAGTTTGCATAAAACTCCCGGACTAGTGTTGGGCAGAATGATTCTCCTCCCTTTATAGTCTATGCCAAATCATAGTCTTTGAATGCCTTCTCTACCTGGGGTACCGGTTCATCCCAGTAGTGATATCCTCATTTCTTCACATATTGGCCTCTTAAAACTACTTTGTTTTGTTCTTATCAGTCAGTCATGGTAAATTCTGTCTTCTCCAGGAACCTTCTATCTGACACTTTCTCAAATACCAGGGTTCTTGGATTTTATCATATCTCCCCTAATATGAGGATCTTCACCAATTGGATGTTCAGAAGAAGGGTGTTCTAATGAAGGTTCCTCAGAGTTGGGCTGCTCTGATAAGGTATGCTTAGATGGAGAGAAGTTTTCCTCTTCAGACTGAACTTTCTCAACCATCTCTTCCTCAGGTTATGGGAGAGGTTCAGCTATCTTCAGAATCTTCCTCTTTTTGCATCTCTGAAGTTGTGGTTCCTCTTCCTCACTTTTGGACTCATTAAAGATATTTCAAGTTAAGTTCTCCTTAGTCACTTTCTAAGCTATTTTTTCTTTGCTTTTCCTTTAGGAGAAATGACTAATTCTGCATTAGAGAGAAATAATCATTTAATATTCAAGGCTGAATAAGCACATAAGAGTCAATGAGAAAAAGGGTGTGATGACTTGGTCTGATAAGCCGTCACTTATGTGACGGCCCATCAGCCAAGTCGTCAGCTTTAGGCAGAGTATGATCTTTTTGAACAACAAGTGACGACTTGGTATAATAAATCGTCACTTATGTGATGGCTCATCAGCAAGTCGTCAGCCCAAAATAGGATTCTTAGCCCACTTTTAAAAACATAGTCATCATCCAAAATCATGCTTGCCAACATAAACAATTCAATTCTTAGGTTGAACTTTCAAACTTTGTTGCTCAATTCAGAATTTGTAACCCTAGTTTTCAGTAATCCAAACTTGATTCAATACTCTTGAAACTAGAGTACAATGAATGTTTACCCAATAATGGTGCATTTTTCAACTTAACAAGTGTTTGCTCATGAACACATTTTAGTTATGCAAGATGTAATTGATTTTAGATGACCAATTCACAATGCACTACTTAAAATTGATCATGAACACTTCAAAACCTACAAAATTTAATTGTTGGGCAATTGTCATTACTTACCAAAGAAAAGAGACAAGCTTGAAACATACCTTTCAGTCGAATCGAGTTGCACGCTTCCCTTCTGAGGGTTTTCGAGTTTCTTAGAGAAGAACAAATGAGCTTGACTGATTTCTCAGAGAAGGAGAGGAAGAATTTTCACACCTTTTTCACTTGGTTTAGAGAAGATGAATATTGGCTTTTGAAAGAGAAACTGACGGGAAAGGTGAAGTGATTGCACCTATGTAGCCTAATTTTTTTAGTCTATAATTATCTAACAATTAATGAAAGATAAAAAATTAAAAATAAAAAATAATAATGGAAAGAAGATATACTAAAGAAAAGTAGAAGTGGGTAAGGCAATTATCGGGAACCTAAAAAGATTAGCGCTAAATGGGTTTGGATCGGGTCAGATTGCCTTACCTAGGCCCAAATTTAAGTGATGACTTATCACATATCTGATATCTCATCACTTACATCATCACCTTAAGGCAGAATGTTGCCCAATTTTGGCCCTTCTGGCGACCAGGCGTGATGACTTATCACATATGTGATGACTTGGTCGTCAGATTTATCCATATTGTATCCCATTTTTTATTCAATTGAAGGCCTCACGTGACGACTTATCATAAGGGTTATGACTTATCACCTATGGTCATTAACCTTATCCATAATGGTGCTCATTTTTACTCGAGCTGACGACATCAAGTGACGCATCGTTAGCTTGTTGATAACCCATTAACTTAGTCATCGATTCCATTATTATAATAGCATTTATTTCACCTTAATCCCTGCACAGCTAAACAACTCATTATGAACAAAAACTTTAAAACAAAAACAAGCATACACACAACATAACAATTTGGGTTGCCTCCCAATAGCTCCTAATTTACTATCGCGACACGACTTGGTTATCTCGACTACTCAGACTTCATCGAGATACACAGTGGACAATAGCTTTGCATCATCCGTTGGACCAATATAGGTCTTGACTCTTTGCCCATTAACTTTAAATAGACGTCTATCTTTACCTTGATTTTCCACCCCACCTGATGGAAAAAATTGACTTACTTTGAACGACCCAGACTATTTTGATTTCAATTTTCCCAGAAAAAGCTTAAGTCAAGAGTTGAACAATAACACCCAATCACCAGCTTGAAAATCTCTCTTCTCTATTCTTCGATCATGGTAATTCTTCATCCTTTCTTTATACAAATCAGCTCTTTCGTAAGCTTCGAGACGAAATTCATCCATCTCATTTAATTGTCCCAACCTTAACTCAGTTGCTTCTTTCTAGTTCATGTTCAGTCATTTAAGAGCCCAAGAAGCCTTGTGATCTAGTTCAACCAGAAGGTGACATATTTTACCGTAGACCAGTTGATATAGTGACATCCCAATAGGTCTTGAAAGTAGTTCAATATGCCCACAAGGCATCATCGGGCTTTTGAGACCAATTTTTTTGCTCGCATTCACCATTTTAGCCAAAATTGCTTTTATCTCCCAATTCAAAACTTCCACTTGCCCACTGGTTTATGGGTGATATGTAGTAGAAACCTTATGCTGCTTCACACCGTATTTCAACAAAGCAACCCAAAATGTTTTTTTGCAGAAATGGGATCCCCCATCGCTAATGATAGTTCTTAGTGCTCCGAAATGAGAGAAGGTGTTCTTTTTTATAAAAGACACCACTCTCTTGCCTTCATTATCAGCCAAAGAAACTGCTTCAACCCAT
The DNA here is from genome assembly GCF_002878395.1 of Capsicum annuum. Taxonomy (NCBI): domain Eukaryota; kingdom Viridiplantae; phylum Streptophyta; class Magnoliopsida; order Solanales; family Solanaceae; genus Capsicum; species Capsicum annuum. The sequence continues at coordinate 1,313,096 of NW_025894220.1, forward strand.
TTGGACACATAGTCCATAGCCACCAAGATATATTTTAGTCTATAGGAGCTCATAAAAGGCCCCGAGAAATCGATACCCAAATGTTAAATAGTTCAACTTCCAACATCTTTGCCATGGGAATCTCATGATGCTTCGATATTGACCATTGTCTCTGGCATTGTCTATATTTCCTCATGAACTCATATGCGTCCTTGAATAGGGTTGGCCAATAGTATCCACTTAGCAACACCTTTATTGCAGTACGGTCACCTGCATGGTGACCTCCGATCGAGAAAGCGTGATAAGCTACTAGAATGCTTAACATGTCCACCTCCAGGATACACTGCCTAATAATATTATCTGCACACCACTGAAATAAATATGGATCATCCCAGAAGTAGTGTGTAACATTATGAATAAACTTCTTTTTTTGGTGAAAAGAATAATTTTGTGGGATAATCTCACTTACCACATAATTTGCAAAGTTCGTGTACCAAGGTACTTGTTCAAGCACAATAGCTAAGATTTCCTCATTCGAAAATGTATCATTGATTTTGAGCTCATCCTTAACTGCTTGATCTCCTTCAAGTCTAAACATGTGATCTGTAACTTGATTTTTGCATCCTTTTCGATCTTTGACTTCAAAGTCAAACTCTTGAAGAAGCAGCACCCACCTGATTAGCCTTGGATTCGCATCCTTCTTTGCCATCAAATACCTCTAAGTGGCATGGTCTGTATGCACTACCACTTTAGTCCCCAATAAGTAAGCATAAAACTTCTAAAATGTATAAACCACCGCAAGAAGTTCCTGCTCAGTCACAGTGTAATTCTTCTGGGACCCATTCAATGCCTTGCTTACATAGTAAATGGGATGAAACATGTTATCTTTGTTTTGTCTAAGCACAACCCTAAGCGCTAATCCACTTGCATCACACATGATTTCAAACGGCTTTGACCAATCTAGTGCAACAATGATTGGTGCCGCAACTAATTTCTCCTTAAGGAATTCAAATTCCTTCTTGCACTCATCATAAAATATAAACTTGGTCTCCTTCTTCAAAATTTTGCACATTGGGTTTACAATTTTAAAGAAGTCTTTTATAAATCATCGATAGAAACCTGCATGACCAAGAAAACTGCGCACTTCCTTTACTGATATAGGGGGTCGTAGTTTCTCAATAACTTTGATTTTGGCTTGGTCGACTTCGATTCCCTTAGATAAAATTTTGTGACCAAGGAAAATGCCTTCCTTCACTATGAAGTGGAATTTCTCTCAATTGAACACTAAGTTAAACTCCTCGCATCTTTGCAAAGATCTACTCAGATTAACCAGACACAACTCAAAAAAATCACCTACCTTTGAGAAGTCATCCATAAATACCTCTAAGGTGTCCTCCACCATATCAAAAAAGATAGACATCATGCACTGTTGAAAAGTGGCGGGTGCATTACACAAACCAAACGACATTTCTTTGAAAGAAATAGTACCATACTGGCAAGTGAAAGTCGTCTTCTCCTGATCCTATCGAGTAATAGAAATCTGGTTATAGCCTGAATACCTATCCAAGAATTAATACCAGCCTCTTGTCGCCAACCGATCAAGCATTTGATCTATAAAAGACATCTGGAAGTGGTCCTTCAAAGTCCATGAGTTGAGCTTACGATAGTCCGTGCAAACTCTCTACCCTATAAGCGGCCTAAATGGAATTAACTCATTCTTTTCATTTGCCACTATAGTCATGCCCCCTTTCTTGGGCATGCATTAGACAGGGCTTACCCATTTACTATCTGAGATGGGATATATAACTCCTGAATCGAGCCATTTAATGATCTCCTTCTTAACCACTTCTTGCATTAGTTGATTAAGGCAACGTTGGAGCTTAATAGTTGGTGTGCAATCCTCCTCAAGTTGAATCTTGTAAGTACAAATACTGGGAGAAATACCAATGATATCAGTAATAGTCCAACCAATAGCCCTTTTATATCTTCTAAGAACAGAGATAAGTTCCTAACCTGGTGCTTAACCAAATCCATAGCAATAATCACAGGTAAAGTGTTTCCACTGCCTAGAAATACATACTGTAAATGTCCTAGCAACTCCTTCAACCCCTACACCGGTGGCTCTTCGATAGAGGGCTTAGCTGGTGGTGTTGGTCAATTTTTTAGGTCTAAATCTAGCTTCTTAGGAGCATACGAATAGGATCTCATTCCCATCAAAGCACATACTGTCTCTTCGTACTCCTCAATACCTTCACTATTAAAGTTCATCAAGACTTCAACTAGAGTTTCCACAACAAATTTCTCCTTTATTGGAACCTTGTGCTTGCATAATAAACATCAACGATAGAGAATATCTCATCTCCTTGTGTTGCTTCATAGATTGGCACATATCAAAATGATCTACCTCATCATTAAGCCTGAGTAGTAGCTTATTAGCTCACAAATCAATAAGCATATTTTCGGTTGTGAGAAAAGGTCTACCCAAGATTATGGGTACCTCAAAATCTGCCTCATAGTCCAGAATTACAAAATCTGTAGGAAATATAAAGCTGGCCACCTTTATAAGCACATCATACAATATCCCTACTGGCTGCTTCACTAACCTGTTTGCCATCACCAATCACATATTTGTGGGTGTAGGATCACCTAAACCCAACCTCTTATAAAAAACAAGCAGCATTAGGTTAATACTTGCTCCGAGATCACATAAGGCTTTAGCAAAATCAAGTGACCCGATAGTTCAAGGGATGGTGAATGCTCCTGGGTCTGCTTTCTTTTGCACCAAAGATCTGGTCATAGCGCTGCAATGCTGAATATTATCCATTGGTTCATAGCTCACTTTTCTCTACTTTTTTATAAGGTCTTTCATAAATTTAGCATAACCGGGCATCTGCTCCAGTTCCTCAACCAAGGGCACATTCACCGTCAGCTTCTTTAGTATTGCCATAAATTTGCTGAACTTTGTGTCATCCGCTTTCTTTTTCAATCGATGGGGAAAGGGTGGTGGTGGTTTTGGGAGAGTAACTTCTTTTTCTTTCCCTTCTCTTTTTCTAACTCATCAACCTGCTGATGGTTATATGTGCCCGCATATCCATCCAACTTCTTAGACTCTACTGGATGGGTTTTATCCTCTTCGGCACCATCTTTAATCACATCATTAATCACCATTTTGCCCACAGAATGGCCAGGTAATACTTTACCATTCCGAGTAGTAATTGCCATACAAGAGCCATCATTTTGAAGATTTTATACTGTGTTGCTCAACAATGTACTGCTCTTTCTCTGATTAAGTGCTATTGAGAGTTGGCTCATCTGCTACTCTAACTATTTAATAGAAGCTGAGTGTGAATTTACTAGCTGACTCATGGAAGATAAGTCACTCTTCATCATCGTCACCCCAGTATTGGTCACCTCAACTCCCATTAATAGCTTCTCCATCATGTCCTCCATGGATATTATGCTTGAACTGGTAGCAGTATTATCCCGATTTCCAAAGGGTACATATATTCCACTCCTGTCATTCTTGTTCTTCTAGCTTCCTTGCTCCTTATCCTTGTAACCAGCTTTGTTGTAATAGTTCCAACCTTGATTTACTTGTCTATTACCTTAGAAACTCCCTGATTATTTAGATAGTTGTCCTCCTTCTCTGAATCTGAATCAGCTCTTCTCTGTGACCCAATAGCTTTCACCTTCTCAGTCTTCCTAGATAATAAATATTTGTTAAGTAAATCCATCTGGGTTTTTATGTGTGCTATGTCTTAGTCATATTCTTCCTCTCTCCTGCATTGCTCTGCAGTTATTTCACTAGACAAGGTAGAGCTTGATATCTCAAAATCCCTAGTATGCTAGCTCTACTTTGTTTGGTCATCCTATCAAGCATTTCAGAAGCTTCTGGAAAGGTAAGATCTATAAATGCTCCTTCTAAAACATTATCAACAACCGGTTTTGTAATAGAATTCAAGGCTCAATACAGATTCTCTATCAAATACACTTCAATCATTTTTTGATTGGGATACTACATCAACTTCTTCTTGAACCTCTCCCAAGTCTCGTGAAGAGCTTCAATCGAGAGCTGCCTAAAATTATTGATCTCGTCCCTCAACTGTAACATCCTGGATGGTGGAAAAAATCTTTCTAGGAAATCTCCTTTCAACTGCCTCCAGTTTCTTATAGGATTAGGAGTCAACCCATTAAGCCATAATGTTGCCTCCCCAGACAGAGACAACAAAAATAGGCACAGTCGGATGACATTCTGCCCTACTCCTGGGTTATCAAATGACTTGTGAATAATGATAAAATTCACTAAATGCATATTCGGATCATCACCCGAAAATCCACCAAATAGCTCATTTAGATGAAGTAGTTGAATCATGGTACTCATGATGTTGAACTTAGCTCTAGGTACCACAGGTGAAGGAATAATAGCTCCGGTTGCACCTGCTCCATCCATCTCATCCTTATCCTTCTCAAGATCAAATTACACAGGCTGCCGATCTTGTTCAACTTAGAAAAGATGATTTCTATTTACATTATGGTTCACAGGTATAGCCACATTCTCTGTACACCTTTGGTTAGCGGGATCTAATAAATCATCATCTCCCAAGTCCTCATTATCTGGATTAGGATGATGCACTGGTTGACCATTATTTTGTTGGTATTTGATATATACTAGTTATGGATCAAGATTCTTATGACATGTAGGAACAACAGACTATCAATATCAAAGCACTATCTAAATTTTCATTAGATGGAAGTTTAATGCTTCCAATTCCCCATTAATGATTCACTTCCTATAAGATTGATTTCTTACTTCAAGCAAATCAACAATCAGGTCTAATCTATTGTTTGTAACTAATAGACAATATGCACAACAGAAAAATTATCAAGAAGTTCCTAATTTCTTGAGAATATTGATCAACTAATGAATTTACAAGGCCAAACTCATAGGTCCCACCACCCGGGTTAAAAAGATTAGCTACTCTTAATATAGAAAGAAACAACATAAAATGAATTCATAATTCGATAGTTGTTAACTTACAAACGATGAAGATATATGATCGTTGTTCCTTCTAAGTCACAAGAGAATTCTCAAAACCACAATAATAATCCCAAAAACCTAATTTGAAAAGTTTAGAGAAAACTATCAAAAAGTTATTTTATGTAAGTTTCAAGATGCCTGTGAAAACCTAACACCTTGCCTTAAATACTCAACCTAATTTTGGAGTCAAATTATTTTTGCCCTTAGCTTACGACATTCCCGGATGACTTATCAAAGAGTTGATGACTTATCAGACCAAGTCATCAACTCCTCTTTTGAATTCATATTTGCTGCTTACAGGTGACGACCTGATCTGATGGCCTATTAGGAAGTTGATGAATTATTAGGTTAAGTCATCAACTCTTCACTTCAGCTCTTACACACTATTTTCGAATGAAAATTTCTCTGATGGATTATCACAATGTTGACGACTTATCACAACGTTGACGACTTATCAGAAAGTCATCAATTGTAATCTTCATATCTGCTTTCTCAAAATTCATCCTTCTTAACGTCGTTGTTGTAGGTTTTCATGCATCTTGACTTACTTGCGATATCACAGAGAATATAATAAAAAACGACAAAAGTTACTTAAGAATTTACAATTATTCCGAGTTAAAAGCCTTAAATATGCTAGCACAAAGCTCGCACATCATATTTAGGAGGTGTTTTCCATTCTTTCATACTCTAGAACGTGCCATTGTAATGTCCATATTGAATTTATCCAAATTCCATCTTTACTCTGATTTTATTAGCTATGCCTCAGTGTCGAGGCCATACGAGTTCAAGAGTTTAGATTTCCTAATGACAAACTCTTTTCTGATTGACCCATCCATTGAGTTATGGAATAGCATAAGGACTTGAGAGGAGTCCATTAGTGAGTCAAAGTGTATTTATTTGAGTTTATATCTCTATCTTAATGGAACCACACTTTATAGCCTGAGGTAAAAAGTGTATTCAATTGCTTTCAGAATCCTTATTGCAGATGTCATGCTTAAGGGTAGAGATATGTAGCAAAATATTGGAATAGTAATTTCACCCGAGTAGTAGTATATGTTTAGGTGTCATGACCGATTGGTAGTAAGATGGTCCATAAGCTTGTGATATGATGTCAAGAGTTTAGAAGTCAGAGTGAGGGTGACTTTGGCATAAAGAAGCTAGTTTTAGTTGTATAACCTTTGATTGAGGGATGGCTTTATATTTTATCGTGATGGACAAATATTGTAGCAAGATTTGTTGATAGTATGGTAGTCTGTGAAGGAAGTGATTGGCTATGATTGTGATTTATTCAAAATAGGGAAGGATATTAGAATGGATAGTTATGGTGGTTGTTGAAATTATTTATAGGCTTTGAATGGAAAGGGGTTGATTAGTCAATAAATTATGGGCAGAGATTTATTGATGTAAATAAAATTTGAAGGTACTCTAAATGTATTCATGGGTAAGTAAATTTGATGTGAGAAACAGGAATATGTTGATAAGATCGTAATAAGATATAGCATAAGATTAAGATCGATATCCCTATTATGTGACTTTACCCCTTGATATTTTTTTCTCTAGTTGTTGTAAACTAGTACTACATGTGAGAAGGTATATAGTAGATTTTGATGTGTAGTAGTAATGTCGTGGAGAGGATAAACTTATGGGCCATAGTTATGTGAAATAAGAGACTTAGGTTGATATTTCTATTCGATTAATTAGTATAATATATGGCATATTTCATATGATTAGTGTTGTTAGACAATAGGCTTGAACTTTAGAAGGAGAAGTGTAGTGGTAAGATTAGTAGCTCAAGATTGATAATGCATGTTTTATGGGAAATATAGGTGGATGATGCCTGATCTTGGTCTAGTTTTAAAAACTTTGTTAAGATGTAAGGGTATGCGATTAGAGGTTTTATGTAAGAATATTAAGTAGTGGATTGTTATGTAATAAGGAGTGTGTAGGTGTATACTCATGAGAGTGTGAGTTGTAGGGCGATGGCTAGAGAGGTTAGTGAAAGATAAGAGTAGTGCTTCTGGAAAGCAAGGCCTTCAGAGTATAGTTTATCAGGGGGAGTCTAGCGTTTATGTGTATGATGATTCCTCATTGTGTTGAGTGTTGTGCTTGTAGATTTAATAAGAGGATATTTCCTCAAGTATAGCATTGTGACTTTGATCTACGGGGGAGATGATGAGTTAAGGTAGTTCCCAAATTTTCTCATGGTGGCAAATTTTGGGGAAGATTCATGATAAATCTATTCCTATTCAAGCAAGGTCCTCCTTCAATTTAAGAAGTCATCCTACCAATGTCTTATATATTCAAGTCCTACCTATATCTAAGGTCTGAGTTCTCTGTGTAGGTTGATCTTGGGCATATTTATATTTCCAATCACCTATATTTGGACTTGTTCTAAGATAAAAAAGGTGCTATTCTAATTATAATTTAGCGATAAGTGTGTTCCTTATCTAATGGATATGATTAGTGTGTCCAGGATTAAATTTTGATAGAATTAAATGTGATTGGACGCATTAAGGAGGTATGATGATGGAAGGAGAAATTAAGGTATTGGAACATGGTTTGGGAAGAAAATAAGGAAGGAAAAAGCTCCAGAAATCTCATTCAGGAAGTCACTGAGTTTAGGTGAAGGGATAATCACCAATGCTCATGTTTTAAAGCCCACCGCGTTGCGGTGGAGGCAAAATAGGCAATTGTTAATATCCAATACCTTTCCACAATTCCACCACATTGTGGTGGGGGTACAATCCATAATTGTCAGTAAGCAGAGTCTCACAGTGATTACACCGCGTCGAGGTGAGAATGGCGATGGGGAGGCTATCCCGACGCGGTGAGAGGCAAAAGTGGGTTGATTCGACCCAACTATTAAAGGAAAAATTCACTACAATTGGGGAAACTTTTGGAAAGCAGAGCACCAGCTGAAAAACAGAAAAATCTCTCTTTTAGGGTTCTAAGAATTGCTTTTGAACTTCTTTTCTTTAAAATTAATTCTTGGTATGATTAATTATTTATCTTTGATGTTGAATTCAAATATGAATGGATAAACACCCTTGTTCTGTGGTTGAGGCCAAGAACATGATTACTCTTTGATATTCTTTATCGTAGTTTCTTTTTGGATTATCATCTGTGTTGTTTTTAATTTCTTGAGCTTACTATTTTGATGAGTATCCACCATTAGAATAAATCTATATTTCTATGTGAATTCGAGAGGAGAATCGTAGGATAGAATGAAGAAATTAAGGAGCAAGGTTCTTATCCTTTCAAGAAATAAGGGGTTTGAATTAGCATCTAGGATAGGGATATACCTAGAAGCCTTGTTTTGTCCAATTGGAAGAAGATTACTTTATGCATCTAGATGAATTGTTACTTATCTTCTAGCCAATGTAGTTGCAATAGTCATAGAGGTAGAAGATTTGAGGTTAGGAGAACAAGATCGTACTATAAACCTTGCGAATCAACAACCCGATAACCAGTTAGACTGCGTTAAAAATAGAGATTTGTAAGATTGTTAGAAGTTCCTCAACCCTGGAATTCACATCATTACTGTTCACAACCGTTGCATTCTTTGCTATTGTCACAAACTGATATTTCTTATTTATTTAAATTTTTATTCCAAACTTTAAAATCATCTTTATACTTGACAACACTTAATACCTCCTTGTCTAAAACTAAAGTTGGCTAAATTGCTATTTGCTTAGTCCTCATGGGAACGATATCCGACTGTCTGAGTCACTTTATTAGTTGTATGATCATGTACACTTACATGTGCATTTGAACACAACAAGTTTTTGGCGCCGTTACCAGGGACTAGTATAATTAGTAATTTGCTATATTTTTTTGTTTTTGAAAGTAATTTTAAGTGTTAATGACTTGAACTTAGCTGCTGACTTTTGGTAGGTTTAGCTGAATACAGGACTGGTGAGAGATATAGAGTTGGTAGAGCCTTTTTCAAAACCAGAATTGGTATTTCAGTAGAGGCGAAGAGCTCAGTATCCTATTCAATAGGTTCAGATAGTTGAACGAAGAAATCTGAATATTATTGATCCAAATGAGCCAGTTGATCCAAATGTTGGGCGTATTCCAGCTTCAGTTATTCCAGCTGCTCCTGCTCAACCAGTTGCTAGACTTGTTCGTGAGGTGGCAATCCCACTCATGAATCATGTGACTAATAATATTCGCAAGCCCAAGCCATGTGGTCGATTTGAATTAAAGCAGAATATGGTGCAGTTGTTGAATTCAGCTGGACAATTTGCCAAATTTTCACATGAAGACCTACAACAGCACATACAGACCTTCCTGGAAATAAGCAATACCTATATTCCTGTAGGGGTGAATACTGATTATGTCAAACTGACTCACTTCCCCTTTTCTTTAATTGGGGAAGTGAAGAGGTGGTTACATACTGAACCACCACTCTCCATTACTTCTTGGGAAGATCTATCTTGGAAGTTCCTTATTCGATTCTTTTCATCAGGGAAGACTGCATGTTTAAGCAAGATTTTGAGTTTCAGACAGAAAGAAGGAGAGAATCTTTATCAATCTTGGAAAAGATTTAAAATTATATTAGAGCCAAATACCAAGATACTCTTGGATTCAGCAGTAGGGGGTAAGCTCTTGAGAAGACTTATGATGAATTATACACATTGTTGAATTGGATTTCACAATGGAACCCTGAATGGCGTGTTGACTTGAGGAGTTCTCCTAAGAAGGTTGTAGGGGTATTAGAGGTAGACTGATTCACTACCATATAATCTTAGACCGCAACAATGCAAAATTAGATGATTAATCAACTTAATAGCATAAAGTTGGAGGTTCCCCAAGCAGCAGGTAAACTAATGTAGTCCAACAGGTAAATTCTTGGTGTGACGCGTATGGAAGTAGTGAGCATGCAGCTGATGCTTATGATGATTAATCCAGATTCTGTTAATTATATGGGGAATACAAATCGTCAGGGACAACAGAACTTTTGTAACACCTATAATCCTAACTGGAGGAATCATCCCAATTTCTCATGAGGTGGAAATCAGGCATAGAATAATAATCAGTATAAGGGGCCAATTCAATATAATCAACAGCAGGTTCAGAATAATCAAGCTACTACTCAAACAAGCAATATAGAAGAGATGTTGAAACATCTATTAGCTAATCAAGTGCAGTTTACATCAGACTTAAAGAGTGAACGGTTGATTACTAGGAATTTAGAGCTTCAACTCGGTCATATTGTAGGAGCACAAAACACAAGACCTCAAAGAGAATTACCAAGCGATATGAGGTGAATATAAAGTAGGTAAATACAGTTACAAAAAAGAGTGGGTTTCAGTTAAAGAAGGCGGTACCTGAGCAGGTTAGTCCCACAAACACTGATGATGATCCTAAAGACAATAAAGAGAAAGGGGTCAAAGAAAAAAAATTACAAATGATGGAACTCATGTGGAGAAGAAGACTCTCCCTTTACCATTCCCTCAAAGGCAAAGAAAGCACTAAGAGGAGGCCAGTTATAAAAATTTTTTGGATCTTCTAAAGTAGGTTCATGTAAGTCTTCCTCTTGTAGATATTCTACAGACTGTTCCAAAATATGCAATCTATCTTAAGGACATAGTGTCAAACAAGAACCGGTTGACAGAGTATGCTACAGTTGCACTTACTGAGGAGTGCACATCAATTATACAAAAAAAATTACCCACTAAGCAGAAGGATCCAAGTAGTTTTACTTTGCAGATTACTATTGGGCAGGCTATCAGTGCCCGCAGATTATATGACTTGGGAGTGAGCATAAATCTTATGCCCACATCTTGGTACCAAAAGATGGATCTTGGGAGTCCCAAACCCATGACTATTATTTTGCAGTTGGCAGATAGGTCCTTTGCTAGTCCGGATGGAATTATTGAAGATGTCTTAGTGCAAGTGGGATCACTGATCTTTCTCGTAGACTTTGTGATTCTTGATTTTAAAGTTGATCTAGTTATTCCATTTATTTTGGGATGTCCATTCCTAGCAACAGGGAAGTCACTAATTGATGTAATAGCAGGGAAGATGACAATGAGAGCACATGACAAAGTGGAGGTTTTTGATGTATATAAGGCACTGAAATTACCGGCTATATATGAAGAATTATACTCCATATCAGTTATTGACCTTGCATCTAAGCTACATATATTATTGTCTGATGATCCACTCGAGTGAGCCTTAATTGGATTTGATATTTTTGGAGATGTGGAGGTACTTGAATTGGTTCAAGTCATGGAGTTGGTGATTGTTGAAATGAGAAAGTTACCTTTGAGCCATTAAACAGGCTAATTGGCCCATCTCCCAGAGCTTCAATTGATGAAGCCCCAAAATTAGAGCTTAAGGTTCTTCCTCCTCACTTGAAATATGTTTACCTTTGTAACAATGATACCTTGCCTATTATTTTATCTATCGGTTTATCTGCGGTACAGGTAAGGGAAGCAATACAACAACAATAACAAACCCAGTATATTCCCATATAGTAGGGTCTGGGGGGGGTAAGATTATGCAGTCCATACCACTACCTCTGGAGAAGTAGAAAGGCTATTTCCGATAGACCCCCATCTCAAGACACAGAATAATACACAAATCTTAATAAAGCATAGAACAAGATGACAGTACATACCTACGCCACCCACAAGGAATAATAATCAAAGAGCAGTAAACAAACTCGTAATAAAGCATGCAACAAGGTGTCATAACAAGAATAATACCCTACCAAGTAATGCCTTACCCAGCAACCCAAAATGGCACTAGCCTTCTATCCTAATCCGCGTTCTTCAGATCTTTCTATCTAGGTTCATGTCCTCTGTGAGCTATAACTGCTCCATGTTTCGCCTGATAACCTCTCTCCAGTATTTCTTTGGACTATCCCTACCCTACCTGAAACTATCCAAAGCAAGCTTTTCGCACCTATGAACTGGGGAATTCGTGCCTCTCCTCTTCACATATCCGAACCATCTCAAACGGGCTTCTCACATTTTGCCCTCCACCGAAGCCACTCCAACCTTTTCCTGAATAGTCTCATTTTGAACTTTGTCACCCCTAGTAAGCCCACACATCTAATAAAACATCCGTATTTCCACCACCTTCAATTTTTGAATGTGAGCGTTCTTGGCTGGCCAACATTTCGCTCCATACAACATGGCTGGACGGATTGCCACTATGTAGAATTTGCCTTTAAGCTTAGGCGGTACCTTCCTATCCCACAACACCCTCGAGGTGAGCTTCCACTTCATATATCCCTTCCCAATACGGTGGGAGACATCCTCATCAATCTTAACATTCCCCTAAATCATGGACCCAAAATACTTGAAACTATCCCGCTTACACATTGCCTGGGAATCCAACTTTACTACCATCTCATCTTCCTGCCTCAAGTCATTAAATTTGTATTTCAAATATTCTGTCTTTCTCCTGCTCAACTTGAACCCTTTAGACTCAAGGGTCTGTCTCTACACCTCTAATTTATCATTCACACCCCCGTGACTCGTCAATCAAAACTACATCATCTACAAAAATCACACACCAAGGCATCTCTCCTTGAATACGCCGTGTCAACACATCCATCATCAAAGCAAATAAGAACGGGCAAAGAGTAGATCCCTGGTGCAACCCTATCACGACAGGAAAATGCTCTGAGTCTCCTCCCGCCGTCCTCACCTGAGTCTTGGCTC
>NW_025894221.1:0-7899 GCF_002878395.1 Capsicum annuum
ATTGGTGAAAGAATGATACTTCCTTTTTCTGTAATTATAGTATGCTTAGATGTGGTTTGATAACCTGCTTAATTGAGTATTTTAAATTGCTTAGATGTGGTATGCTTAATGGTTTGACAAGTTTGACAACCTGCTTAATGACTTGAAATGTTTAGGTGTAGTTTCTTGAATTATGAAATAATTACTTGTGTTTTGAATGTAGGTACTTGAAATGTGAACTTTTGTTTTGAATTTAGTAATGTGTAGTCACTTGATAAGTGAATTAGCAACTTGAAAATGTGTAAGTGTAGGTACTTGAAAGGTGATCTTATGTTTTGAATTTACTAAAGTTTGGTCACTTGAGGAGTGAATTAGTGACAAGAATGTGTAAGTGTAAGTACTTGAAAGGCGAATTAGTAACTTGTGAAGTGAATTAGGGACTTAAAAATTGTTTAAGTGTAGTTACTTGAATTATGAATTGTGACTTGTGTTTTGAATTTAGGTACTTGAAAATTATGTTTAAGTGTGTTTTGATGGAATGTAGCATAGATATATAGTTACTTGAAAATAATTAAGTATAGTGACTTGAAATGTGAATTAGTTAATTGAAAATAGTCAAGTGTAGTGATTTGAAAAGTGCATTAGTGACTTGAAAATGTTATAAGTGTAGTGACTAGCAATGTAAATTAGTTTTTGAAAATGGTTAAGTGTAGTGACTTGAAGTGTATAATAGTGACTTGAAAATGGTTAAGTGTAGTTACTTGAAATGTGAATTAGTTACTTGAAAATGGTTAAGTTTAGTCATTTGAAATTGTGAACTTGTGACTTGACAATGATTAATGTAGTTACTTGAAATGTATACTTGTGACTTTAAAATGGTTAAGTGTAGTGACTTGAAAAGTATACTAGTGACTTTAAATGTTTAAGTGTAGTCATTTGAAATTGTGAACTTGTGACTTGAAAATGATTAAGTGTAGTTACTTGAAATGTGTACTTGTGACTTTAAAATGGTCAAGTGTAGTGAATTGAAATGTGTACTTGTGACTACAAAATGGTTAAGTGTAGTTACTTGAAATGTGAACTAAGTTACTTGAAATTATGAACTTGTGACTTGAAAATAATTAGATGTGTAGTGTCTTAAAATGTATACTAGTGACTTTAAAATGATTATGTGTAGTGAGTTGAAACGTGTACTAGTGACTTGCAAATAGTTAATTGTAGTTACTTGAAAGTGGTTAAGTATAGTGACTTGAAAATGTTTAAGTGTAGTTACTTGAAAGTGGTTGAGTATAGTGACTTCAAATGAGTAATTAAGTATAGTGACTTGAAAATGATTAAGTATAGTTATTTCAAATGTGAAGTAGTTACTTGAAAATGGTTAAGTATAATTATTTGAAATGTGAAGTAGTTACTTGAAAATGATCAAGTATAGTGACTTGAAATGTGAATTAATTATTTGAAAATGGTCAAGTGTAGTGACTTGAAATGTGTAGTAGTGACTTGAAATGTGAATTAGTTATTTGAAAATGGTTAAGTTTAGTGAATTGAAAATGGTTAAATGTAGTTGCTTGAAAATAGTTAAGTATAGTGACTTAAAATGTCAATTAGCTATTTTAAAATGGATTGAGTGTAGAGAATTGAATTGTGTACTAGTGACTTAAAATGCGAATAAGTTATTTGAAAATTATTAAGTATAGTGACTTGAAAATGATTAAGTGTAGTTACTTGAAATTGCGAACTTGTGACTTGAAAATGGTTAAGTATAGTCTCTTGAAATATGTACTAGTAATGTATTTTTAGCACTTTTTATGGCCCGAATTAACATATTCTTATGCAGAATGTGTTTGAAAGAAAGAAACAAGAAATATTAACTTCTCAAAGTGCATCAATTGTGGAAGGAGAATGAGAAGGAATTGGACTTGTTGATGAAACATGTATACAAGAAATCATCTTCAAATGATGAACGCCCATCTCAAGAAGACAACCAAGTTTATGAGAATGAAAGTGATTCTGATCTTGATGGTTGATAGTTTTATTGGGTATTGAAGTTTGAAATATTTTATTTTGGACCATTTAAGAATCATACATCATTGATGTGGATGTTACGAATTATGTTTTTTTGTTAGCTATAATGGTTTACATTAGACTTGTATTGAATGATGTTTTTTAAGAATTATTGGAGGTTTTGAATAGATTTTTGACTAATTGTGAAATGTTTCTAGTAATTTACGTGTGAATTATTACTTGGGAATTTCCATGGGGATGTACATGCTAAATATTCAGGATGTACATGCTAAATATTCATGATTTTTTTTTTTGAAAAAATTTGTTCTTGGGGATTTACTTGGGGCATTTCATACGAATTTTCTTGCAAAATAATTTCATAAATATCTGTAGGAAATGTTCTTTCATTAATTAGGAATTTTCAACTCTAAATTTTCTACGAATTTACTTGAGTATCTTCGTGGGGAATAATTTATGAATTTTTTCTTGAAAATCCACAGGTAAAATCCTTTTTTATGAAATTTTACCAAAAAAGTTATGCCAAATTTTGATAGTTAATCGCAAGTAAATCTGCAAATAATGTACCTGTAGATTTATTTTTGTAACTAAATTACCTAGGGATTTTATAAATCTGTAGGTAATAATTACCCGCGGATTTATTTTTGCAGCTAAATTACCTAGGGATTTTATAAATCCGTAGGTAATAATTACCTACGAAGGTATTTCCTTTGGCTACTAATTAGTAAGAATATCCGCAAGTAATGAAATTACTTGGGGATTTTACCACATTATCCCTATGAATATCCCCAGGTAATAAGCATTTTTCTTGTAGTGGCTTCTCTCCTTCATTGATGGAAAAGTTGTTCAGGTTCAGGGCTTGGTTTATTCAATTCCTGATCCCTTGCCAGTTTACTACTTTGAAAACCTATTTCCTGCAAGTACAAAATCAAGACCAAGCATAAAACATCAAAGAAATCTAAAAGATAAAATTGTTCCCTAATTATAAGTCCCCGACAACGACGCCAAAAACATGACAGTGCCCAAGCGAACATGCAACTGTACATGGTCTACTAAGTAATATAGTGGCCTTCAAGAAAGCCGAATGTTGATCCCACAGGGACTTGTTCTAACAACTATTTGATTTTAGTTCACAATTTATATCAATCTAGTGCAATCATCACCAAACAAGAGTTTTGAATATTTGTAAACTAAAGTAAAGAAAGTAATGCGTTAAATAAAAGACCTGAGACGAGCAATAGAGTAAAGACCAGGGTTGAAGCACTTTGAACAATCATACTACATTATTGATCTTCATTCGCTAGCTTTCTTATCTTCTTTTTTGATTCGTAGGGTTAATTGCATGATCATGGTCTCCCGACCTCTAATTATTTACCTAATTTTGACATTACAACTACATCGTTGAGTGGGGATGTAATAATTCAATTAAGTTCTTTAAGCTGTCATCCTACATGTGAATCAAGTAAGGCTTCTAGGTACATTCCTGTCCTAGACTCTAATTCGAATTCCTTATTTCATAAAAGAATACGAACCCCACTTTGTTCATCCCCACATTCTTTCTCCCTATTCCCTCTCCCGAGATTACAAGGTTGATAATATGTGTATTCTAAGGGTGATAAATCATTAAAATAATTAAAACAAGGAGTGAAAAGCAACTAAACATTACAAGAAAAGTAAAAAAAATTAATTCAAAATAATAGTAGTCATGTTCTTTGCTTTAATCCTGGAAAGGGAGTTCTTAGCCACTCATAGTCATAATCATAATCCAAATAATTGTATGAATGATCTAAAACATAAAAAAGCTAATTAAAGAATAAAAAAAAAACTAAAAAAAAAGTTTTAGCAGCCCCCTCAAATGTCCAAGATATCCCAGATAATTAATAACAGACACAAGGTCCTATTTATACTAATATACCAACACTTAACGTGTAGGAAAAGGATTTACAACTTGGCCATGTAAGGGATGTCCAACATGCCACGGTGCATAATCAACTTTACTAGCCAGTCACATTAGTTAATTAATTTAATTACCCAACGTATCATGTTGATTTCTCAATTCAACTAGGAAGTGCATCGTGGCTCCATCACGTTGGCTCACGGGAAGTTGCATCCAAAACTTTTGTTAAGTGTTTCATAGTCCTTCCTTTTATCCAAGCCTTATGGTGTGTTTCCAATGGATTTCTAGCCTTTATATTATCATTATGTCACCATAATATGCTCACAAAACATCCTAAATCATAATATACTGAGGATTAAAGATCAACGCAACACAATATCAAGAACAATGAACTCAAAACACAAGCTAAGACTAGGCTAGTTCATATTGATCTTCAACTTATAGTTCCAACTCTTCACTTGATCCAATTGAACTTTACTCATTCTAAACAAGTTATTCCGTATATAAATTCACTATTTAACCATTTAGAACTCATTTAACACACTATAATCCATCAAGATAGACTAGACAAGCATCTAGCTCAAGCAACTAACACTAGTTTCCTCGATTGAACTCTAAATGACTCATTTATGTACAAACTTGATTTGAAACACTTTTAACCATTGCAATCACATTTTTTAACATGTATATGCTTATTTATATTATCATCACACATAAAGCACCCAAATTATCCTCTAAACAAGGCTAAATAAGCTAGAATAGTAACTCTAGAGTGCATAAATACACATAACATCAGATTCCGACCAGTGCCAGAGCCAGAAATAGAAACCTTTGGTGCATGAGCTGAAGACGTGGTAACTGAAACCTTATTAGCCTTAGTAGTAACCCTGATTGAAGGATAATACCACTGCATGTGGCCCAACTGACCATAGTTAAAGCATTTATTTCTCTCCTCCTTACAAAATCCATGATGCACCTAACCATAAAAATTGCAAGGAGGTTAAGATCGGGCAAACTAAGCTCTTCTAGCCTGAGACTGATCATTCTATGCCCTGGAACCATCATTGTTCTGGAAATGATGATCACTGGACAACTTAGGATATGGATCACTACCCGTAGAATAAGAAACACAATTTCTCTAGGTCTTTCTCTTAGACCACTACCTGTCATCACCACCACTATTTTTCTTATCTCCCCCCACTCTATGTACTGAAACTTCTTACATTGCCACCCCCGTCATCCTTCTTTTTCTTCTCATCCTCCACCTGTTGTATGTACACCACTAACCTAGAAATATCCATGTCCTTAATCAAAAAGGCGGCCTTGCATTCCAACACCAAGTCACAGGACAACCCAGAAGCAAAATTTCTCATCCTCGCTCTCATGGAAGGCACTAACTCAGGAGCATAACAAAATTACTGGTGAAACTTCAAGGCATACTCCTTAATAGTCATCCCGCCTTGCCTCAAATTTACAAAATCCTCTGAGTTTGCTCCCCTAAACTCCTTAGGAAAGAAAAATTCATGGAAGGTACCAGAAAAGTCATCCCACAAGGCTACCTCCGCATCATAACCTCTCAACTAATCCCACTTCTCATTCTGCTGATATGAGAAATCCTTTAACTAATATGCAACAAATTCTATGTCTTTGGAGTTAAAAGCATGTATTACTCAAAAAATATTTTCCATCTTGACAATAAATTCTTGAGGATCCTCTTCAACTGTAGAACCAGTGAAAATCAGAGGTTTAAGCCTCATGAACTTACCAACTCTAGTAGCCTCAACAGAAGGAACAACAACACCCTTGTGCTCATACTGGCGAGACTGAGAGGTCACTAATAGAGTTAATAGATGAATTAAAACACCTTAGGTTTTGGCCCTTGAAAATTTACTAATCTTTGAGATCACTATCCTAGTGATGACCCATCATACGAGTTGTATGGTGTGGGTATGAGCCAGGTGAACGTAGTCATTAGGTTTCTAATGAATGGTGGGTAGGTTTTTGGTCTTGATAATGACTTGGTGGTATGAGTCGTTAGGGGCAGTGATGGGTCGTTTGATCGATCCTTAATCAAATAAGAAACTTAGTGACTTAACTTGGCTCTAAGTATGAGTGGCTCACTAAGAGCCATGAGGATAGGTTACAAGTATAGGGTTCAGTTGTATGTTATCCAGTGTCCAATCTCTTTGGGTTCTGTCTTGGATACGACTAGACCATACGATTTGTATGGTCAGGTCACAAGTGGGGTCATATAGTTGTATAGTGAACAATGTATGGGTGTCCAACTCGCTGTCTTGGTGACGACTCAATGGTATGAGTCGTATGTTATGGTTACGAGTCAAGGGGTCAACTTGTAATCGCATGAGATCTTTTTATAGCTTTAAGCTAGGGGCACTTTAGACATTACCCACTCAAAACCCATAATACCCCACGTCCCTATAATATTTTTTGGTCATTCATTCCACACTTTACAATATTAAGTACCCTCTTTACTCTCTCAAAATCCTCTCAAACAAAATTGTCTAGGGTTTTTCCAAAGTGGTCATCTAAGGACTTAAGGATCATTTCTCTCTGTGAATCTTTGTAATTCAGGCATGTGACTCTCCCCTCATTGTTATTTTACTAAAGGCATATGTTTTAATATATGGTTTTCATGGTATTGTTATGATTTTGAAATAAGGGTTGTTTTTTTTTTTACGTTCATGGTTGATTAATGTTCATCATGACGTAATTATGAGTTTTTTTTAATGTTTTTATTATGGTTTTCCACGTGGGGGTGCATGGGAATGGTGATTTAATTGAGGGGTCATAGTTGAGCCCCATATTTGTTGATTTTAGCTTTGATAAAGGCATGCCCTCAACTTGTTTATGAAATTATCAATGAGATTGATTTTTGTCACATAGTTTGCTTGTTATTGGAATCTTACATTGCGTAATGGTGAATGGAACATGAATTGGTTTTGGTTGTTTGCATATGGTTTTGGAAAGGCCTTGGTAATCATGGTTTGGTTATAAGTGGTTTCAGTTAATTTGAAATAATGGAGTCTAATTTGGTTTAAAGGTTTATATGGGATAAGGTAATTATCACAACCCGAACCAGGGCTTTGTCATAATGAGCATCTCAAGTCCTACTGGTACCGGAGACCACCCCCAATACCTAATCCAATCAACCAATATATAACATGAGTTGGATAAATTTCCGAACATATAACCAAATAGTAAATTAGGAGATATAATAACTTTGGGATAGGTTTACTTTATAGACCAACCCAACCAAGTCAATCCCTCCAATAACAAACCAAAAAAACCAAAATTATAACCTAATGTATACAATATATAAATCATAACCATTCCATACGCAAGTTCACAGTTGTCCATACAAAAGCCTCTAAACCAAACAAAAGAGTATCTTGTCAGGACATGCCCCCGACCATTCCCGAAAACCAAAGTCTATGAAAAGAAAAAAGTATATAAGGTAATCCATGACATAAAATAGATGCTTTTCTAACTATGGAAACTCACTACTTCAATCCAACATCGACGATCCCCAAATCTGATCAATGAGCAGGATGAGTAGTGTGGCTGATTCCTGCATCACGTAGGGATACATCCGCCCAAAGACGGGTTAGCGGGTGAATGCTAAAAGTACTCCGAATAAGGACAAAATAATGCCAACCTTTTAAATCCAAGTAAACCAACCATATGCATTCATAACCATACACACACACATATATATATCCATACCGGGAAAAGGAACTGGGTTTTGCATGCTTTTTAAACCATTAACCTGGGTATGTGTAGCGTAACCAGCATAATCCACCCACGGGCTATATGGGTCCAGTATTGCCCCCTGGAAGGGCCCTAATATATGTAGCTGCACAAATTGGAGTTACCATAGGAGTAGGGGATTCCCGTGTACCCTTCGCTCTCCATGATACATATATACAAGTGTTAGGGGATTCCCATATACCCCTCAAGTATATATTGTCATGACCAATCCT
>NW_025894222.1:0-4532 GCF_002878395.1 Capsicum annuum
CATACTAAGGAACTTCAGCTACGTCCAATGCCAATAATTGTTCATCTAGAAACACCTCTTAAATACATAGTGTATCATCAATAATATGTGTATGACTCTCAAGCCTTGACAGATGATTCTCTACTTTATTTTCAGCTCTCTTTCTATCACGAACTTCTAAATCAAATTTTTGGAGAAGAAGGATCCACCTTATCAACCTTAGCTTTGAATCTTAATCATTGAATAGATATGGATGGAAGTATGATCCATATGAACAATTACCTTTGAGCCCACCAAGTATGCTCTGGATTTATCAAATGCATACACAAGTGCTAGTATTTCTTTCTCTATGACTATATAATTGACCTCGGCTACATCCAAGATTTTAGTCAAATAATAGATAAAGTTAAATACCTTATCTTTGCATTGCCACAAGACTCACTAGAATTGCACATCAACTCAAATAGTGATTCCTAATCAAGAGAAATTAGGATGTGTGCCTCTGTCAGATTTTTCTTTAGACAATTAAAAGCTTTAAGACATTCAGACCGAAAGTCGAACTTGACTTCTTTCTCTAATAACTTGCATATTGGACCTGCTATCTTTGAAAATTCTATGATAAAACATTTGTAAAACCCTGTGTGCCCAAGAAAGCTTCTAAAACCTTTCACTGACACCGAATATCAGAGTTTTTCAATGACCTCTACCTTAGCTTTGTCTACCTCAAGTCCTTTGTGTGACACCTTATGACCAAGGAATATACCTTCCCCAAAAAGTCTCACTTCTTCTAGTTTAATACAAGGTAGGTTTCTTCACAACTTGCCAAGACCCTGTCTAAGTTTTGAAAGCATATATCAAATGAATTATCGCAAATGGAAAAGTCATCCATAAATACCTCGACAAAATATTCCACAATATCATAGAAGATAGCTATCATGCATCTCTGGAAATTCATTGATGTATTACAAAGACTAAAGGGTATGCATCTAAATGCATAAGTACCATAAAGACAGGTGAAGGTGGTCTTCTTCTGATCTTTAGGTGCAATGGTTATTTGTTTATATCCGGAATACCCATCTAGAAATCAATAATATTCTTGTCCCTCCAATCAGTCCAGCATCTAATCAATACATGGAATGGGATAGTGATCCTTCCTCGTGGCATTATTCAACTTTCTATAATCGATGCAGATCCTCCACCCAAAACGATGTCAGTTGGAAATAGCCCATTATCTTTATTTGTCACAACAGACATCTCTCCTTTCTTTGGAACACAATGCACTGGGCTAACCCATTTACTATCATATATAGGATAGACTATACTAGTATCAAGCCACTTAATGATTTCTTTTCTGACCATTTTTTTCATCACAGAATTCTGTCTTCGCTAGTGTTGCATACTTGCTTTGGATCCCTCTTTCATATATATTTTATGCATATAAAAAGTAGGATTGATACTGTCAAAGCCTCTCTCACCTGTATATCAGACAAACCTGCAGACAAAATCACAAACAAATTATAGTCCTCACCCAGGAAAGCATATTTTAAATGAGAAGAAAGAGCCTTGAGCTCTAGCTTCGGTGCATTATCAATAGAAGCCTTTAGAGAGGGTCCAATCATTCTATTCAATAGCTTAAATTCAGTGACTCTAGTGTCAATCCCTTCCAAATTCATAATTTGCACCATTTCAAGTGCCTCAACATCACCATAAATATCATACCCCATCAACTCTCACTCAAGTGGGTCATTAGCCAGTAGAAGATGGAGCTCGGACTCAAGGTCAATAATTGTAATAACAGACAATTCTTCATATATTGCAGGCAGCTTCATTGCCTTATACATGTTGAAAACCGTGACCTTATCATGAGGCCTCGTGGTCATCTTCCCTACAGCTACATCAATCAGTAATCACCCAGTTGCTAATAATGGACGTCCCAAAATAAATTAAATAGCTGGATCAAAATCAAAATCAAGTATAATAAATTCCACTAGCAAAATAAGTGGTCCCACTTGTAACAATACACCATCAATAATCATGTCAGGCCTAGCAAGAGACCCCTCAGCTAACTGTAAAATAATTGCAGTGGGTTTGGGACGCCTAAACCCATCTTTCTGAACCAAAATTTGGGCATGAGATTTATGCTTGCCCCTTAATCACATAAGCCCCGAGCACTAATGGATTGTTCGATGGTGATCTGCAAAGTGAAACTTCTTGGATCTTTCAGCTTTGTGGGCAATTTATCTGAATCCTAGATGTGCATCCTTAGTAAGTGCTACTGTAGCATATTCAGTCAATCGGTTCTTGTTCGCTATAATATCCTTCACATATTTTGCATACTTTGGAATGCTCTGCAAAATATGAAGTAGAGGCAGATTAATATGAACCTATTTCAAAATCTTAATAAACTTCTTGTATCAAGTCTCATCTTAGTGTTTTCAAAGTCTTTCTGCAAAAAATGGAGGTAGCGTCGCCTTTTCCGCTTTGATTGCCTTGCTTTTAGTTTTCTCTTCAACCATTTTCTCTTCATCCCTTTTATTATCACCATCAGTAGCCTTGTAATTCACCTATTTTAGTTCTAGCTCCTTTAGTTCCAGATCACTTTTAGTAGTGACCGCATTTACCTATTTTGGATTAGGCTCTATATCACTAGGTACACCTTCCTAATGTCTAGTGTTTTAATCTCTTGCATTCTGACCCATCTTTATTTATAAGATATTTGTAATCATCTGTTGACTCTTCACATCTGCTACCAACTGTGCTTGAGTAGCCATAATCAACTTTAATATTTCTTCAATATTTCTAGCTTGAGTCAAGGCCTGATTACCCTAAATATACTGTTGTT
Source organism: Capsicum annuum (assembly GCF_002878395.1). Classification (NCBI taxonomy): domain Eukaryota; kingdom Viridiplantae; phylum Streptophyta; class Magnoliopsida; order Solanales; family Solanaceae; genus Capsicum; species Capsicum annuum. The sequence continues at coordinate 2,822 of NW_025894222.1, forward strand.
GTTCTGTTGTACTGCCCTAATGTATTGATTGTTACTCTATGCCAGATTTTCACCCCATGAGAAACTTGGATGGTTCCACTTGTTAGGATTATAAGTGTTACCAAATTCTTAGTTTCCTGGATGATAAGCATTTCCCACATAATTAACAGACTTTGGATTTACTGAGCAAGTATCAACTTTATGTTGACCGCTCCCAAAAACCTCACACTATAAATAGGCCTTATGAATAGAATTAACTTTTGCTAACATGGACTATGTGATTCCCAAATTCATATTACTGAGTTGAGTAGTTAACTGGTGCTGTAATGCAGCAATCTAGGCTAATATAGTCGTGAACTAATCAACCTCTAACATACTTGCAACATTTTTTAGAGCACTTCTTGCATCAGTATGCCACTCAAGATTCCCCTATGAAATCTAATTCAGCAGCGTATATAATTTATCATATGTCTTTTCAAGTTCTTTCCCTCCTGCCACTGGATCCAGAATAATCTTGGTGTTAGGCTTAAGACCCTCAATTAAAGTGTGTACCAACATATTAATTACATTACATTAGATACCTCCCACGCAGCGGCCTTATTTAACATCATAGCATGACCCAACTCAGCTTTATTTATCTTCAAAGGTAATGGATGACTTGTGTTAATCCCCATGATCTGCCCAATAATGTATTACTCTCTGTCCATTCACCATGAATATTTTGCTAGTGTTCTTTCTCCATAGTTCAACAGCTCCATGAGAGGTCATTCTCACCACTTCAAATGGTCTAGACCACTTACACCTCAGTTGCCTGGAAACAACTTCAATCTAGAATTGAACAACAAGACCTGTTAGCAAGGCTCAAAGATTCAATTCATAATCTTCTTATCATTCTATATTTTTGTTTTATCCTTATATAACTTTGTATTCTCATATGCATGTAAGCGAAACTAATCAGGCTTATCCAATTGTAACGTTCTCTTATTACCTAAAATATCTGGATCAAGATTCAACTTTCACATAGACTAATATGCCTGATTCTCAAGCACAACTGGTAGGTGACAAGCTTTTCTATAGACCAAGTGATACAGAGAGGTCCCAATGGGCATTTTAAAGTCTTTTCTATACGCCCATAATGCATCATCCAGCTTACCCGACTAATCCTTGTACTGTCTATTGACAGTATTCTTCAAGATCTACTTAATCTCTCAATTAGATAGCTCCACTTAACCACTAGTCCGTGGGTGATATGTTGTGGCTACCTTGTGTATAACCCCATATTTATCTAACAAATTCTTGAATAAATTATTTATGAAGTGTGCTCCCCCATCACTAATTATCACTTGAGGTATGCTAAAGCGACAGAAGATATGTTTCTTGACGAATTTAATCACAACTCTTGCATCATTCATGGGTAGAGCTTTAGCTTCTACCCACTTTAACATGTAATCAACAACTACTAGATAATTATACTTTCCCTCAAATGGGGGAAATGTCCCCATAAAGTCTATATGTTATATGTCAAATATCTTCACTTTAGAATATTCTTCAAGGGCTTCTCATACTGCCTTGATATTATGCCCGTTCTCTGGAATTGGTCACAACCTCTAACATAATCCACAATATCTTTAAATAGTGTTGGACAAAAAAAATAGATTGCAGAACTTTCTGATCTGTCCTTTCTCCACCATGATGACCACCATAAGGCGCTGAATGACAACTTTTTAGTACC
>NW_025894223.1:0-1856 GCF_002878395.1 Capsicum annuum
CCTTGCTCAGATTAAATTTTATTAAGATGAAAAACTCAAAAAATTCAAAGTCAAAACTGTAATTCAAAATTCAGTTGCGAATTTGATTTTTTCTAAAATCATTGCTTGTTAGACAACAAATTAAGCTTGGGAAAAACTAAAGAATGAATATCAAGGAAGTGACCGAGTTAGACAAATGCAAATATTGAATTTAAAGAGGAATTTTGAATCTTTTAGGATGCAAGAGGATGAAACTTTTTCTAAGATTCTGAGAAGACTTCTTTGCTTATTAGTAAAATCTTGTTACTTGCTAAGGATTTCAAATATGATAGAATAATAGAAAAAATTCTTGTGACAATTTCAGAGAGATGTGGGTCTAAAATCTCATATCTGGAAGAGTCTAAAGATCTCTCTACTATCTCCGTTGAAGAACTAATAAGTGCTCCTCAACCACAAGAACAAAGAACCTTTAGACAAGACAATGTTACTGAGAGTGCCTTTTATGCACAAAACTAAAAGGTAAAGGTAATTATCCTCCTTGCAGACACTGCTAAAAAGAAATCACATTTGAAAAATTTTAGTTGGTGCAAATCTAATGCAATCTGTGGAAATTGCAAACAAGCAGGTCATGTTACAAAAGTGTTTAAGCTTAAAAACAGTTCTAAAGCAAAATTTGTGGAAGCAGAAATTGAGGAGGAGCAACTTTTTTAAATCACATTAACTAACGCAAAGGAGGAGTGTTGGAAATTGCTTTATATTATTGCACTAGTTTTTAGCAAAATAAGTTATTTATATGAGATGAATTTGAATTTTGAATTTTAACTAGGTTGTTTGAGTAGTTGAGACATTGTAGGTTTTTGAATTTTGAATTTATGTTGAGCATTTAGCTACTCTATCATTAATCAACCATATGATAGACCGAAAGAAAACACTGTAATGATGGAAGAATTGGGAGAGGTGATTAGACAAGGACATCACGCATACAGCTTAATGATAACATGACCCTAAATCGGAGGGTATTAGAGTTAAGAGTTAGAATATAAGATTAGTAGGTAGTAAGCATTTGATTTGTTATCATATGTTTTTACCTATTATGTATACACTCCATCTGTTTCATATTAATTGACTTTTATAGTTGTTTTAATTTACTTGTTAAATTTAGAAAATCAGGAGAATTTTATTCTATTTTTGCTTTCTTGTTCTTAGTGTAAATAACTACACAAAATAGTAGTAGTAAAAGTTTCCCTTTTCAGTATTATTATAATTACTCTACAATCTTATCTTATTAGGTGATTTTAATATTATATGTTTTTTGTTTTGGTTCAAACATCGTATTATTTGTTGTTGCTACTGTTCTCTTCTCCATTATTTTTAAGTATCTTCTTCTTCACTAGCTACTGCATTTTCTTTCCAACCTTAAATTTTTTAAGCTTCACTTAAACCAAGGATCTATCGGAAACAAACTATTTACTTTCAAAAGGTAGGGATAAGGCTACATATACATCACCTTCCCTAGACCCCACTGCGGGACTACACTGAGTATGTTATTATTGTTGTATGGTTGGATGACCGGAAGAGATTGTGGCTGCAGCACCAGATTTCTAACATCATGAATCATGCCTATCTGGATTTTACTTTGCTCTCCCTGACTTCAACTGGAAGTTTGTTTGTGAGAGAATAAATATGCACTTTAACAAAGAGTGGTAAAACTTTTACGGCATTATATAATTGTCACTGGATCCAAAGTCTCTATAGTCTTTAAGGGAATTTAAAAAAAGTGCTAAAATGTAATTGTCACCAACAAATACCTATGTAACATATAATTTAGCGGCAATTAACCTACTGACGTTAATTAATTGCAGCTAAAGTTCTTTTTT
>NW_025894224.1:0-3897 GCF_002878395.1 Capsicum annuum
CAGATACTTGAAAATGTCACACATGAAATGTTGAATACTGTCACTTGACAAAATATACATGAAAACTTGTTTAAGGATTCAAAATGATTGAAGAATATAATAGTTTCTGGGAAACTTATTTATAATCAAAAAGGACAACTAAATACACCACAATAGACACATCACTGTCACTGGCGAACTGCCGCCGATCGACCACCCCACACCAGCGCCACTCCTCTCCTCCTTCTCTTTCTCTCTCTCTTTAAAACCACCAAAAAATCCATGCTCCGGTGAGCCACGCACCACCAGCAGCCCTTGTTGTGAGCCAAACTGAAGCCATATCCGACCAACCCCTGCGCCACCAGCAGCCCTCAAATAACGCCGCCGCTGCCCCTCCACATAGCGCTGCCCTTCACCGAAAAAAATGGGTAACTCCATCACTGATCTAGCCCCCGTCAGATGCCCCATCCACCGATGAAAAAAGCAACAGCAATAGGAGATGCCAGCATGATGGACCACCACTGGTCCTCTTCTCCGTTGCTATAATTTTCACTCATTGCCGGTAAAAACCGCGAATCCATCCAGCTTGATTGATTCTTCCAATTTCGAGTCGTTCCTCGCCGTCAATTCTCATCGCTGCTGCAGTAGATCAATCTTCTTTGGCAGAAAGTCTTAGTTCGTTGCACCATACAAGGTCGAGATCCCTATTTCGTGAATCTCCATCATCGACGGGGCTGCTCCATATCTAATTCTCTTTCCAACAAATTTTTGATACGCATAATAAAGATATCTTTAAATTCCCCAAATTGCCCTCATCGACCTCCGTTCCTCACCATCAAATCTCGCCGGCGATGCAGTAGAATTTTCTGCAGTATATGCAAAACTTACAGATTCTGATTCTTGTACCCCCATTTTTCTCAATTAAGATTCAAGTAAGAGACCCTTTTGGATTTTCTTGGTTGTGGAATTGTTGGTTGAGATGAATATTTGAGTTAACGAACAATAATAAGAATAAGATAGGCAACAATAATAAGAATAAGATAGGCACCATCATCATCATCTCAAAGAAGAAGAATGCAAAGCGCGTGGAAATTCGGTGATAGGAATACTATTTCAGCAACACTATTCTGGCGACCAATTTCTACCACAAATTACCAAAATCCAGCGACTCAACCAAGTATAAGGACACAACACAGCTTCGATCAGGTGCACTCGATCCATCTTTTCTAGTTGTGTATAGCTTTTTTGATTTTTAGGGGTTGCTACTGGTAGTGTTCTGCACTATTCTTGTTGTGATTCTTATTTCGTAGCGTTTTGGCTGATTATCTGGTTGTGGGTGTCGAATTTCTTGTTGATTGGTTACTTTGTAATAGTGTTGTACGTGTGAATCTCTTTATTAGTCGTAGTAGTTTTGGAGTGTGTTACCTTGTTTGATTACTGTTACTTGATTTACTAGTATATCCATTAAGTGTGGTAGTATTAGTTCCCGCTATTGACTATTGTGTACCAAAATTTATGTATCCCCTTTGTTATCTTTCTTTCTTTTTTCCTTTCTTTCTTTTGTTCCATAGTGGCTGGGATTGGTGAGGGTAGACTAGGGGTATGTCATAGGTCGGGTTCGGGGTCAGGAATTATTGGGTTTGGGTCGGGGTTTGGGGGGGTTGGGTTTGGGTCGGGTCTAGGATCGAGTTTGGGGTTAGGGGATAGAGGCTAGGGGTAGTAAGGTTAGGCGGGATAAGAGAGCTTCTAGGTTGCGAGTTGGGTCTTAGAACATTGGTACTTTGCAGGGTAAGTCTATAGAGCTGGTGAAGATTCTTAGAAAGAGGAGGGTTAGTGTAGCGTGTGTCCAGAAAACTAAATGGGTAGGCACTAAAGCGAGAGATGTGGATGGATATAAGTTGTGGTACTCGGGTAGTGTGAGACATAGAAATGGGGTAGGTATATTAGTAAATGAAGATCTTAGGGATTAGGTGGTAAAGGTAAAGAGAGTTAGTGATAGACTGATGTCGATTAAGTTAGTCATGAGAGGGTCTACGGTGAATGTTATTAGTGCCTATGCCCCGCCAGTAGGTTTTGACGAAGAGGAGAAGAAGGAATTTTGGGAGGTTTTAGATGAGGTGGTGAGGAGCATCCCGAACACTGAGAAGCTTTTTGTGGGAGGGGGTTTCAAAGTGCATATTGGGTCTTTGTCGAGAGGGTATGATCATGTGCATGAAAGTTTTGGTTTTGGTGAGCGGAATGAAGGAGAAACTTCTCTAATGGATTTTTCTAGGGATTTTGGGTTGTGGATAGCAAATTCGAGCTTTTCGAAGAAGGAGAATTACCTTATTACGTTTCGTAGTTCAGTGGCCAAGACTCAGATAGACTTTTGCTTCTTAGAAAAGGGGATAGAACGCTATGTAAAGACTGTAAAGTCATACCTAGCGAGAATATCTCAACTCAACATAGGTTGTTGGTGATGGACTTGGTTATTAGTAAGGGCAAAAAGAAGAGAAGTAGGGAGGCGCGACCCAGGATTAAGTGGGGGAGCCTGACTTTGGGTAGTGCTTTGGAGATGGAAGAGAAGTTGAAGAGTAGGAGGGCTTAGGAGAGTAGGGGATGGATAATATATGGGAGATGACTTCCAGTTGCATTAGGGATACCGCTATAGAGGCGTTGGGTGTCTCGAGAGGTCGATCTAGCAAACATCGAGGAGACTGGTGGTAGAACAAAGAGGTCAAGAGAAAGGTGGAGTCTAAGAAGGTAGCTTATGCTAAGTTGGTTGGGAGCAAGGATGATGAGGAAAGACAGAAGAATAAGGATGAGTTTAAGGTTGCTAGAAGAGAGGCTAAGTTAGCGGTTACGGCGGCTAAGACAACAGCTTTTGAGAGTTTGTATGCGGTTTTAGAGAAGAAAGGCGGAGATAAAAAGTTGTATAGTATGGCCAAGCCCAAGGAGCGGATGGCTCATGACCTTGACCAAGTGAAGTGCATAAAAAAAGAGGATGGTATAGTGTTGGTTGAGGATGCCCTCATTAGGGAGAGGTGGCAGTCCTATTTTTATAAACTTTTGAACAACGAGAGGGACAAAGGTTCTGTGTTGGGAGACTTAGAGATATCTGAGGAGGGTCGTAATTATAGTTATTGTAGGCGTATCGAGGTTGAGGAGGTCAAGGGATCTATTCGTAGGATGCGGCAGGGTAGGGCGACGGGGCCAGACGAGATTCTAATAGACTTTTGGATGAGCACTAGCGAGGCAGGTCTAGAGTGGTTGATAAGGCTGTTTAACATTATTTTTAGAGCTGGTAAGATGCCTGAAGCATGAAGGTAGAGCACGATGATTCTAGCATATAAGAACAAGAGACACATTCAGAGTTGTAACAACTATAGAGGTATTAAGTTGTTGAGTTATACTATGAAGGTTTGGGAAAGGGTGGTAGAGTTGAGGATGAGGAGGATCGTGGCTATCTTTGAGAATCAGTTTGGTTTTATGCCTGGTCGCTCGACCACTGAGGCCATTTACCGTGTGAGGAGATTAGTGGAGAAGTTTCGAGAGAGGAAGAAGGACTTACACATGGTGTTTATTGATCTAGAGAAAACATATGATAGAGTTTCCAGGGAGATTCTGTGGAGGTGCTTGGAGACTAGAGAGGTGCCCATGGCATACATTATGTCAATTCAGGATATGTATGATGGTGCAAAGACTCATATGAAGACGGTAGGTGGAGATTCGGAGCACTTCATAGTTTTGATAGGGTTGTACCATGGATCGACTCTTAGCCCATTTCTATTTGCCTTGGTGATGGATGTTTTGACGCGACATATTCAGGGTGAGGTGCCTTGGTGTATGTTATTTACAGATGATGTGGTTCTGATCGACGAGACTCGGGGTGGAGTTAATGCTAAGTTGGAGGTTTTGAGACAGACGCTTGAATCTAAA
>NW_025894225.1:0-1493 GCF_002878395.1 Capsicum annuum
TTATATTATATTATATAATATAATATAATATAATATAATATAATATAATATAATATAATATAATATAATATAATATAATACAATACAATACAATACAATAAAATACAATACAATACAATACAATACAATACAATACAATACAATACAATACAATGCAATACAATACAATGCAATCCAATACAATACAATGCAATACAATACAATACAATACAATACAATATAATATAATATAATATAATATAAAAATATATATATACTAGTTTCATGAGGTTCGTGTTATGCCCTGGACCAAACTCAAAATATAAAAATAATAATTAAAATCTTAAAATATAATTCATATCATACTATTTTTTACTTTATAATTAACATAATCTAGTGACGAACCCGTTAAACATGTTTTCTTTGGGGCAATTTATAATTACTAAAGTTATTAATCAAATAATTGGATATTTTTAAATAAAATTTTGATTTGTGCGGAAGGAAGTATTATCGAAGAATTAGAGTAAATGAAAAGAGCACAAGTAATTCAATATTTTGTAAAATAACATGATTTAAAATATGTTATTAATTACAATTCGGCGAAGATTATAAATATAAAATATTGGTATTTTTATGATTTTGTGGATATGTAACTTCATTTTTACAGATAGAGATAAATTTATTTTAGTATTTATTGAGTTTTTAATTCATTCATAATTAAATGTGCCAAGACTTTTTGAAAAATTCAATTTCTTTTGTCTTATACAACAAAATATTTCAATGACTTCAAGTATATATAAGAATAGTTACGACCTTAATTTAGAGTCTTTACTCAAATTAGCTTAAGTGATGACCTATAACTTAGTGATGATCTATAAGGATATTAAATAATAATTTAATTAAATTAATAAATTATTTCATTCGGCCTATTTACTTGTCATGTTTATCTTTTACACTCACTATAAAAGAATATTTAATTCATCCTCTTTTAACTATTGATTATCCTTTTTCATGCCCATTGATCAAAAAAATAATAAAAATAATGTGTTATTTATTATTTATTATGCTATCTAATTTATTACATGATTTTTAAGAATTGAAGTATACTAAAAGAACTATAAAGGTTCTAATTGAAAATTATTGCTAATTGAAAATTATTGCAAACTTTTTTTTTATTAAAGTTATTTTGAAAATAATTTTTTTGAGCTAAAGTGATTGTCAATTTTAAACAGAGTTTTAATTAAAAGGTCATCTATTACGTAGCAAGAAGAGACCAGTTACAAGCACACAAGTGGAAATGATTCTAATAAAAATAATAAGGGCAAAAATGAAAATATTTAGCAAAAAGACACCATCAATTGTCATGTGTGATAACTTATGTAGACACCTAATTTTGTCCCTCCCAAAAATTGTCAAGTGTGATAACTTATGTAGACACCTAATTTTGTCCCTCCCAAATCTAATTTTATTCATTTTTAGCTCACATTACCACACACCCCCATCCATGTGATTAT
>NW_025894226.1:0-1331 GCF_002878395.1 Capsicum annuum
CAAAGAGTGGTGGTTAGTTGGCCACATATGTTCTTAATACTGTGTGAGATTTTTTTGCTTGTTTTGTGGTTTGTATTCCTCATACACACACTCTATATGTGTGTAGCCTATGTATTGAACTATCAAGAAATAAGAAGAGTACTTAAAAACATTTCAGCTTTCTCTTCTTCTTCTTTGCAGTTTTGTAGCAATTTACAGCTACATTTTATTCACTCCTTCAACTTTATATTTTCTAATCCTTTTTCCCTTTCTTTTGGCATGGTATTAGAGCTCATTTCTTATGGGATCTGAATCTGTTTTTCCTTGATTGGATCATCTTATTTTTATCTCCTTGGATATATTTGCTGAAAAATATAGCACCGAAAAATCAACCAACAACAGGTCCTTCGATTTTCTCGGGGGAGAATTACCATATTTGGGCCATTAAATAAAGGCTTATTTGAAGGCTCTCAACTTGTGTGATGTTGTTAAGAGAGAAGAACCTGCTGTCCAGACATTGAGAGACAATGCAACTCTCAATGAAATAAAAAATTATGATGAGTTGGTGACTAGATCTCCAAGAGCTCTCACCTGCATCCATTCAAGCCTTGATGTTTACAAGGATTATGGCTTGTGAGAGGGCCAAAGAAGCCTGCGATAAGCTAAAGGAGGAGTTTGAAGGCAGCAACAGAGTTAAGTCCGTTAAGGTCTTAGCTTTGAAGAGGAAGTTTGAGCTATTGAAGATGAAGGATTCGGATAGTGTGAAGGAATACTCTTCCAAGCTGATAAATATTGTGAACCAAATGACGATACTTGGTAAAAACTTTCCAGATCAGAAGGTTGTAGAGAAGATCATGGTCAGCCTTCCGGACAAGTTTGAATAAAAAATCTCAGCTATTGAAGAGTCTTGTGACTTGAATACTCTTTCATTAGCTGAGCTGATCTCTAATTTGCAAATCCAAGAGCAACGGTTGACCTGAGAAGTGAAGGGACAGCCGAAGATGCCTTTCAAGTAAGGCATAAATTCAAGCAATAAAAAGAAAGCAGAAAAGTCTCTTCAGACCACTCAGGAGAGGTGAAATCTAGTGGATACCAAGGTGAATCGTCGAGGAGAGAAAAATTTCCACCTTATGGTATTTGTAAGAAGATAAACCACTTGGAGAAGAACTGTTGGCAAAAGTCCAAGAGCGCTCCTACTTAATGCAGATACTGCAAGAAGTATGGGTATATTGAGAAGTATTGCAGTCAAAAGCAAACTCAAAATGGTCAGTCTTCCCAATGAGTAAATTTTGCGGAAGATCACTAAGTTGAAAAAGCAGAAGAGGAGGTATTCATGGCTTCGCACACATCAC
>NW_025894227.1:0-16549 GCF_002878395.1 Capsicum annuum
TAGAATACTGATCGACTAAACTTACTGAAGGAACGGGAGCATCTGAAACATTACTATGCATTTGGAGGCACTGAAACTCTGAGCTCTCATACTAGACATGCATATAAAAAACATGGAATAAATGACTAAAGCTACTCTTAAGCTGAAATCTCATAATATACATGCTTATCTGATGTTTGGGAAATTCAATACGGTGTAAAATACTTCTTGCTTTGGAAGACACTTCACAACCTTTTATAGTCAGATTAACACTTTACTGAACACACTTTAAGGCTCAGACTATGACAAAATTTTAAATCGTCTTACAATATCTGCCCCTTGGAAGCATTTGTCCTCAAATGTCGCTTGATAGGATAAGAATACTGATCAACTGAATTTACTCAAGGAATGGGAGTATCTGCAACATGACTATAGAATTGCAACCATTGAGACTCTGAGTTCTCATAATGAAAATGTATTAAATGCATGGAATACAAGACTGAAGCTACTCATAAGCTGAATTCTAATAATATACATGCATATTTGATATTAGTGAAATTCTATATGGTTTAAAATACTTCTCGCTTGGGAAGACACATCTAAACCATTTAGGGCCAGATTAATATTTTACTGAACACACTTTAAGGCTCAGACTACGAGATAATTTTATGGGGTCGTACAATGTCTACACCTTGGAAACATTAGTACTCGATTGTTGCTTGATAGGCTAAGAATACTGCTCGACTGAACTTACTCAAGGAACGGGAGCATCAAGAACATAATTACGGAATTGGGAACACTGATACTCTGATTTATCATACTGGAGATGCATATTAGATGCATAGAATACAAGACTGAAGCTAATCATAAGTTGAATTCTCATAATAGACATGCATATCTGTTATTAAGGAAATTCTATGTGGTTAAAAGTACTTCTCGCTTGGGACGACTCTTCTCAATCTTCTAAGGTCGGATTAACACTTTACTGAACACAGTCTAAGGCTCAGACTATGAGTGAATTTTTACTGGTCTTACAACATCTCCCCCTTGGAAACATTCATTCTCGAATGTCGCTTGATAGGCAAAGAATACTGATCGACTGAACTTACTCAAGGAACGGGAGTATTTGAAACATGATTATATTATTGGAACCACTGATACTCTGAGTTCTCATACTAGACATGCATATCAGATGCATGGGATACACGAATGAAGCTACTCAGTACCTGAATTCTTATAATAGCCATACATATATGATATTAGGAAAATTCTATACGGTTCAAACAACTTCTCGCATGGGAAGACGCTTCTCAACTTTTATGGGCCGGATTAAAACTTTACTGAAAAAGCTTCAAGCCTAATACTATGAGAGAAATTTGTGGGGTTTTACATTATTACTCCCTTGGAAGTATTTGTCCTCGAATGTCTCTTGATAGTCTAAGAATACTGATCGATTGAACTTACTAAAGGAATGGGAGCATCTAAAACATCAATATGCAATTGGAACAACTAATACTCTAAGTTCTCATACTGGACATGCATATCAGAAGCATGGAATGCACGACTGAAGCTACTCATGAGTTGAATTCTCACAAACGACACAATTAACTGATATTAAGGAAATTCTATATGACTCAAAATACTTTTTGCTTGGGAAGAAACTTCTCACTCTATTATGGTCGGATTAACACTTTAATAAACTCACTTTAATGCTCAGACTACGAGAGAATTTGGTGTGTCTTACAATATCTCCCCCTTGGAAGTATTCATCCTCGAATATCAGTTGATAGGCTAAGAATATTGATAGACTGAACTTACTCAAGAAACAGGAGCATTTGAAATATAACTATGGTATTGGAACCATTGATACTCTAAATTCTCATACTAGAAAAGCATATCAGATGCATGAGAGACATGAGTGAAGCTACTCAGTAGCTGAATTCTTATAATAGACATGCATATCTTATATTAGGGAAATTTCATATGGTTCAAAATAGTTCTCGCATGGGATGACACTTCACAACCTTTTAGGGTCAGATTAACAGTTTACCGATAAAACTTCAATGCTAAGACTATGAGAGAGTTTTGTGGGTTCTTACAATATTACCCCCTTGGAAATATTTGTCCTCAAATGTCGCTTGATAGGGTAAGAATACTGATCGACTTAACTTAGTCAAGGAATGGGAGCATCTGAAACAAGACTATGCTACTGTAACTACTGATACTCAAAGTTCTCATACTAGACATGTATTAGATGCTTGGAATACATGACTGAAGCTACTCTTAGGCTGAATTCTCACAATAGACATGCATATCTGATATTAGGGAAATTCAATATGGTTCAAAATACTTCTCGCTTGGGAAGACACTTCACAGACTGTAAGGGCCAGATTAAAACTTTACTGAACAAACTTCAAGGCTAAGACTATGAGAGAATTTTGTGGGGTCTTACAATATTACTCCCTTGGAAATATTTGTCCTCGAATTTTGCTTGATAGGCTAAGAATACTGATCGACTGAACTTACTAAAGGAATGGGATCAGACTATGAGTGAATTTTGTATTGTCTTACAATAACTTCCTCTTGGAAATATTCATCCTCGAAAGTCACATGATAGGGTAAGAATATTGATCCTCTAAACTTACTTAAGTGATGGGAGCATCTTAAACATGACTATGCAATTGGAACCACTAATTCTCTGTGTTCTCATACTGGATATACATATAGGATGGATGGAATACACGAGTGAAGTTACTCATAAGCTAAATTCTTATAATAGTCATGCAAATCTGATATTACGGTAATTATATACAGTTCAAAATATTTCTCGCTTAGAAAGACACTTCTCAACCATTTAAGGATGGATTAACACTTTACTGAACAAACATTAAGGCTCAGACTATGAGAGAATATTGTTGGGTCTTATAATATTTCACCCATGGTAACATTCATCCTCGAATGTCGCATGATAGGCTAAGAACATTGATCAACTGAACTTACTCAAGGAATGGGCGCATCTAAAACATGACTGTGCAATTGTAACTACTGATACTATGAGTTCTCATACTTGACATGTATCAGATGCATGGTATACACAACTAAAGCTACTCATAAGCCGAATTATCAGAACAGACATGCATATTTGGTATCAGTGAAATTCAATATAGTTTAAAATACTTCTCTCTTAGGAATTAATACATTATTGAACGCACTCTATGGCTCAATCTATGAGAGAATATTGTTGTTTCTTACAATGTCTCACCCCTGGAAAAATTCGCCGCAAAATATTGCTTGATATGCTTAGAATAGTAATCGAGTAAACATATTCAAGGAACGGGAGCATCTGAAAAATTTATATGCATTTGGAACCACTAAAACTCTAAGTCGTCACACTGGACATGCATACAAAAATCATGGAATACACGACTGAAGCTACTCAGAAGCATAAATCTCATAATAGATATGCTTAGTTGATATTATGGAAATTCAATCCGGTTCAAAATACTTCTCTCTTGGGAAGATACTTCTCAACCTTTTTGGGTTGGATTAACACTATAATGAACACACTTTAAGGCTCATACTATAAGATAATTTTGCGTGGTCTTACTATATCTCTCCCTTTGAAATATTAGTCCTTAAATGTCCCTTGATAGGCTAAGAATACTAATCGACTGAACCTACTCAAGGAATGGGAGTATCTGATACATGACTATGTAATTGTAACAACTGATACTATGAGTTCTGATACTAGACATGTATCAGATTCATGGAATACACGACTGAAGCTACTCATAAGCTTAATTCTTATAAAAGACATGCATATATTATAATAGGGAAATTCTATACAGTTTAAAATACTTTTCACTTGCAAAGACACTTCACACCCTTTTAGGGCAAGATTAATACTGTAATGAACAAACTCTAATGCTCAGACTGTGAGAGAATTTTGCGGGGTCTTATAATGTCTTTCCCTTGGAAACATTCGTCCTCAAATATTTTCTTGATAGACTAAGAACACTGATCGACTGAACTCACTCAATGAACGGGGGCATCTAAAACATGACTATGCAATTGGAACCACTATATTCTAAGTTCTCGTCCTGTACATATATATCACAAGTATTGAATACATGACTAAAGCTACTCATAAGTTGAATTCTCATAATAGACATGCTTATCTGATATTTGGAAAATTTTACATGGATTAAAATATTACACGCTTGGGTAGAAACTTCTCAACCAATTAGGGCTGGATTAACACTTTTATAAACACACTCTAAGGCTCGAACTATGAGTGAATTTTGCATGGTCTTACAATATCTCCCCCTTGGAAGCATTTATCCTTGAAAGTCACTTGATAGGATAATAATACTGATCGTCTGAACTTACTAAAGGAACGGGAGCATCTGAAACATGACTATACTATTGGAACCACTGATTCTCTAAGTTCTCATACTGGATATACATATAAGATGCATGGAATACATGACTGAAGCTACTCATAAGCTTAATTCTTAGAATAGACATCCATATCTGATATTAGGTAAATGCTATACATTTCAAAATACTTCTCAATTGGAAAGACACTTCTTAACCTTTTAGGGCCGGATTAACACTTTACTAAACAAACTTCAAAGCTCAGACTACAAGAGAATTTTGTGGGGTCGTACAATATTTCCCCCCTTGGAAACATTCGTCCTCAAATGTAGCATGGTAGGCTAAGAATACTGATCGAATGAACTTACTCAAGGAATGGGAGCATCTGAAACATGACTATGCCATTGGAACCACTAATACTTTGAGTTCTCATACTGGACATGTATATGAAAAGCATGGGATACATGACTAAAGCTATTCATAAGATGAATTCTCATAATAGACTTGCTTATCAGATATTAGTGAAATTCTATACGGTTTAAAATACTACTCGCTAAGGAAGACACTTCTCAACCTTTTAGGACCAGATTAATACTTCACTGAACACACTCAAAGGCTCAGACAACGAGCAAATTTTGGGGGTCTTACAATGTCTCCCTCCTTGGAAACATTCATCCTCGAATGTTGCTTAATAGGATAAGAATACTGATCGATTGATCCTACTCAAGGAATGGGAGCATCTGAAACATGACTATGCAATTGTAACCACTAATGTTCTGAGATCTCATACAAGACACGCATATTAGAAGTATGGAATACCCGACTGAAGCTACTCATAAGTGGAATTCTCAGAATAGACATGCTTAACTTATATTAGTGAAATTCCATATGATTCAAAATACCTCTTTATTGGGAAGGCACCTCTCAACCTTTTAGGTTCGAATTAACACTTTACTAAACACACTTTAAGGGACACACTATGAGAGAATATTGTATTACAATAGCTCCCCATTTTAAGTATTCATCCTCAAATGTAACTTGATAGGCTAAGAATTCTGATCCACAGAACTTACTCAAGGAACGGGAGAATTTGAAACATGAATATGCAATTGGAACCACTGATATTCTAAGTTTTCATACAGGACATGCATATCAGATGCATGGGATACACGACTGAAGCTACTCAGTAGCTAAATTCTTATAATAGACATGAATATATGATATTAGGGAAATTCTATATGCTTTAAAATACTTCTCTCTTTGGAATAAATTTTGCAACCTTTTTAGGCCGGATTAATACTTTATTGAACAAATTTCAAGGCTAAGACTACGAGAGAATTTTGTGGGGGTGTTACAATATTTCCCTCTTGGAAACATTCATTCTCGAATATCGCTTGATAGGCTAAGAATACTGATCGAATGAACTTACTCAAGGAATGGGAACAGCTGAAACATGACTATGCAATTAGAACCATTGATACTTGGAGTTCTCATACTGGATATGCGTATCAAAAGCATAGGATACACGACTGAAGCTACACATTAGCTGAATTCTCATAATAGACATGCTTATCTGATTTTTGGGAAAGTCAAAATAGTTGAAAATACATCTCGCTTGGGAAGACACTTCTCAACCTTTTTGGATTGGATTAACACATTACTGAACACATATTAAGGCTCAAACTATGAGAGAATTTTGTGTAGTCTTACAATATCTCTAGCTTGGAAGCATTTGTCCTCGAATGTCGCTTGATAGGCGAAGAATACTGATCAATTAAACTTACTAAAGGAATGGGAGCATCTGAAACATGACTATGCAATTGTAACCACTTATATTCTAAGTTCTCATACTGGACATGCATATCAGAAGCATGGAATACCGAACTGAAGCTACTCATAAGTGTAATTCTCATAATAGACATGCTTAACTGATATTAGGGAAGTTCTATACGATTCAAATTACCTCTAGCTTAGGAAGACACTTCTTAACCTTTTAGGGTTGAATTAACACTTTACTGAACACATTTTAAGGCTCAGACTATGAGATAATTTTCTGTTGTCTTACAATATCTCCCCATTGGAAGTATTCATCCTCGAATATCGCTTGATAGGCTAAAAATACTGATCCACTAAACTTACTCAAGGAATGGGAGCATCTGAAACATGATCGTGCAATAGGAACCACTGATACTCTGAGTTCTCATACTGGATATGCATATCAGATACATGGGATACACGACTAAAGCTCCTCAGTTGCTGAATTCTTATACTAGACATTAATATCTAAAATTAGGGAAATTATATATGCTTTAAAATACTTTTCTCTTGGGAAGAAACTTTTCATCCTTCCAGTGTCAGATTAACGCTTTATTGAACAAACTTCAAGGCTAAGACTACCAGAAAATTTTGCACGGTCTTACTATATCCCCCTTGGAAACATTCATCCTTGAATGTTGTTTTATTGGCTAAGAATACGGATCTATTGAAGTTACTCAAGGAATGGGAGTAGGTGAAAAATGACTATGCAATTGGAACCACTGATACTTTGAGTTCTCATACTAGACATGCATATCGAAAGCATGGGATACATGACGGAAGCTACTCATAACCTGAATTCTAATGAGAGATATGCTTATCTAATATTAGGGTAATTCAATACGGTTGAAAATACTTCTCACTTAGACTATGAGAGAATTTTGTGTGGCCTTACAATATCTCCACCTTGGAAGCATTCGTCCTCGAATGTCCCTTCATAGGCTAAGAATACTGATCGATTGAACTTACTCAAGGAATGGGAGCATTTGAAATATGACTATGAAATTGTAACCACTTATACTCTGAGTTCTCATACTGGATATGTATCAGATGCATGGAATACACAACTGAAGCTACTCTTATGCTATATTCTCATAATGGACATTCATATCTGATATTAGTGAAACTCTATACGGTTCAAAATACTTCTCGCTAGGGAAGACACTTCTCAACCTTTTAGGGCCAGATTGATACTTCACTAAACACACTCTAAGGCTTATGCTACGAGACAATTTTGTGGGGTTTTATAATGTCTCCCCCTTGGAAATATTCTTCCTCGAGCGTTGCTTGATAGGATAAGAATATTGATCAACTGAACATACTCAAGGAACGAGAGCATCTGAAATATGACTATGCAATTGTAATAACTAATACTCTGAGTTCTCATACTAGACATACATATCAGTTGCATGGAATACCCGACTGAAGCTACTCATAAGTGGTATTCTCAGAATATACATGTTTAACTGATATTAGGGAAACTCTATACGATTCAAAATACCTCTTGCTTAGGAAGACACTTCTCATCCTTTTAGAATCAAATTAATACTTTACTTAACATAGTTTAAGGCTCAGACTATGAGAGAATTTTTTGTTGTCTTACAGTATTTCCCCCTTTGAAACATTAATCCTCGAATGTCGCTTGATAGCCTAAGAATACTGATCGACTGAACTTACTCAAGGAATGGGAGCAGCTAAAACATGACTATGCAATTGGAACCACTAATACTTTGAGTTCTCATACTGGACATGCATATCAAAAGCATGGGATACACGACTGAAGCTATTCATAAGCTAGATTCTCATAATAGACATGATTATCTAATATTAGGGAAATTCAAGACGGTTTAATATACATCTCGCTTTTGAAGACACTTCTTAACATTTTAGGGTTTGATTAACACTTTACTAAACACACATTAAGGCTCCGACTGTGAGAGAATTTTGTTTAGTCTTAGAATTTTGTTTAGTCTTACAATATCTCCACCTTCCAAGCATTCGTCCTTGAATGTCGCTTGATAGGTTAAGAACACTGATCGATTGAATTTACTCAAGGAATAGGAGAATCTTAAACATGCCTATGCAATTGTAACCACTTATACTCGGAGTTCTCAAACTGGATATGTATCAGATGCTTGGGATACACGACTGAAGCTACTCGTAAGCTGAATTCTCATAATAGACATGCATATCTGATATTAGTGAAATTCTATATGGTTCAAAATACTTCTCGCTAGGGAAGACACTTCTCAACCTTTTAGGGCCAGATTAATACTTCACCGAACACACTCTAAGGCTCAGACTACGAAAGAAATTTGTGGGGTCTTACAATGTCTCCCCCTTGGAAACATTTGTCCTCGAATGGTGCTTGATAGGATAAGAATACTGATCGAGTGAACTTACTTAAGGAACGGGGGCATCTGAAACATGACTATGCATTTGTAACCACTAATACTCTGAGTTCTCATACAGGACATGCATATCAGAAGCATGGAATACACGACTCAAGCTACTTATAAGTGAATTCTCAGAATAGAATTGCCTAACTGATATTAGGGAAATTCTATACGATTGAACTTACCACTTGCTTGGGAAGACACTTCTCAACCTTTTAGGGTTGAATTAACACTACTAAACAGACTTTAAGGCTCAAACTATGAGAGAATTTTTTTGTGCCTTACAGTATCCCCCCCTTGGAAGTATTCATCCTCGAATGTCGCATGATAGGCTAAGAATATTGATCCACAGAACTTACTCAAGGAACAGGAGCATCTCAAACATGACTATGCTATTGGAACCACTGATACTCTGAGTTCTAATACAGGACATGCGTATCAGATACATGGGATACACGACCGAAGCTACTCAGTAGTTGAATTCTCATAATAGACATTAATATCTAATATTAAAAAAATTCTATATGCTTTAAAATACTTCTCGTTTTGGAAGAAACTTTGAAACCTTTTAGGGCCGGATTAACACTTTATTGAACAAACTTCAAGGCAAAGACAACGAGAGAATTTTTTGGTGACTTACAATATTTCTCCCCTTGGGACATTCATCCTAGAATGTCGCTTGATAGGCTAAGAATACTGAACGACTGAAATTACTGAAGGAATAGGAGCAGCTGAAACATGACTATGCGATTGGAACCACTGATACATTGAGTTATCATAATGGACATGCATGTCAAAAGCATGGGATACACAACTGAAGATACTCATATGATGAATTCTCATAATAGACATGCTTATCTGATATTAGGTAAATTCAATATGGTTCAAAATACTTCTTGCTTGTGAAGACACTTCTCAAACTTTTAAGGTTGGATTAACACTTTGCTGAACACACTTTAAGGCTTACACTATGAGATAATTTTGCATGGTCTTATAATATCTCCACCTGGGGAGCATTCAACCTCGAATGTCGCTTCATAGGGTAAGAATGCTGGTCAATTGAACTTACTAAAGGAATGGGAGCATCTGAAACTTGACTATGCAATTGTAACCACTTATACTCTGAGTTCTCATACTGGACATGTATTAGATGTATAGAATACACGACTGAAGCTACTCATAAGATATATTCACATAATAGACATGCATATCTGATATAAGTGAAATTCTATATAGTTCAAAATACTTCTCACTAGGGAAGACACTTCTCAACCTTTTAGGGCCAGACTAATACATTACTGAACAGACTCTAAGGATCATACTATGATATAATTTTGTGGGGTCTTACAATGTCCCCCCCTTAGAAACATTCATCCTCGAATGTTTTTCTATAGGATAAGATTACTGATAGTCTAAACTTAGTCAAGGAATGGGGGAACATGAAACGTGACTATGAAAATGCAAAAACGAATACTCTGAGTTCTCATACTGGACATGCATATCAGAAGCATGGAACACACGACTGAAGCTACTCATAAGTGGAATTCTCAGAATAGAAATGCCTAACTGATATTAGAGAAATTCTATATGATTGAAAATACCTCTTTCTTGGGAAGATATTTCTCAACCTTTTAGGGTTGAATTAACACTTTACTGAACACACTTTAAGGCTCAGACTATGATAGAATTTCTTATTGTCTTACAATATCTCCTCCTTGGAAGTATTCATCCTCGAATGTGCTTGAAAGGCTAAGAATACTGATCCACTAAACTTTCTCAAGGATCGAGAGCATCTGAAACATGACTATGAAATTAGAACCACTAATACTCTGAGTTCTCATATAGGACATGCATTTCAGATGCATGGGATACACGACTGAAGCTACTCAGTAGATGAATTCTTATAATAGACATGCATATCTTATATTATGGAAATTCTATGTTCTTCAAAATACTTCTCGCTTAAGAAGAAACTTTGCTAAATTTTAGGGACGGATTAACACTTTATTGAACAAACTTGAAGGCTAAAACTATGAGAGAATTTTGCGGGGTCTTACAATATTTCTCCCCCTGGAAATAATCATCCTCGAATGTCGCTTGATAGGCTAAGAATACTAATCGACAGAACATACTCAAGGAATGGGTGCATCTGAAATATGACTATGCAATGGTAACTACTGATAGTCTCAGTTCTCACACTAGACATGTATCAGATACTTGGAATACACGACTGAAGCTACTCATAAGATAAATTCTCATAATAGAGGTGCATATCTGATATTATATAAATTCTATACGGTTTAAAATAATTCTTGCTTGGGATGACACTTCTCAACCTTTTATGTCCAGATAAATAATTTACGAAACAAATTCGAAGGCTTAGACTATGAGAGAATTTTGTGGGATCTTACAATATCTCGCCCTTGGAAACATTTATCCTCGAATATGGCTTGATAGGCTAAAAATACTGATCGACTGAACTTACTCAATGAATGGCAGCATAAAAGACATGACTATGCAATTGGAACCATTGATACTCTGAGTTCTCATACTGGACATGCATATGAAAAGCACAGAATACAAGACTAAAGCTACTCATAAGTTGAATTCTCATAATAGACATGCTAATCTCATATTAGGGAAGTTCTATACGGTTCGAAATACTTATCGGTTGGGAAGACACTTCTTAACCTTTTAGGGACGGATTAACACTTTACTAAGCACACTCTAAGGATCGGACTACGAGTGAATTTTGCATGGTCTTACAATATCTCTCCCTTGGAAACACTCATCCTTGGAAATCACTTTATAGGCTAAGAATATTGATTGTCTAAACATACTTAAGGAACGGGAGCATCTGAAACATGACTATGCACTCTGAACCACTGATTCTCTGAGTTAGCATACTGGATATACATATAAGATGAATGAAATACACGACAGAAGCTACACATAAGCTGAATTCTTATAATAGACATGCATATCTAATAATACGAAAATTCTATATGTTGCAAAATAATTCTCAATTGGGAAGACACTTCTCTACTATTTAGTGCCGGATTAACACTTTTACTAAACAAACTTCAATGCTCAGACTATCAGAGAATTTTGTTGGGTCTTACAACATTTCACCTTTGGAAACATTCGTCTTCGGATGTGTCTTGATAGTCTAAGAATACTGATCGACTGAACTTTCTTAAGGAACGGGAGCATCTGAAACATGTCTGTGCAATTGGAAAAACAGATACTCAGAGTTCTCATACAGGACATGCATATCTTATTCGTGGAATACACGACTGAATTCTCATAATAGAGATGCATATCTGATATTAGGGAAATTCTTTACGTTTCAAAATACTTCTCTCTTCGAAAGAAACTTCTCACACTTTTATGGCCGAATTAACACTTTACTGACCAAATATCAAAGCTCAGACTGCATGAGAATTTAGAGGGGTCTTAGAATACTTCCCCCCTTGGAAACATTCATCCTCGCATTTCACTTGATAGGCTAGGAATACTGATAACCTAAAATTACTCAAGGAACAGTAGAATCTGAAACATGACTATGCAATTGTAACCACTAATACTCTGAGTTCACATACTGGACATATATCAGATGCATGGAATACACAACTAAAGCTACTCGTAATGACATGTATATCTGATATTAGGGAAATTCTATACGGTGAAAAATACTTCTCGCTTGGGAAGACACTTCTCAATCATTTAGGGATGGATTAAAACTTTACTGAACACACTCTAAGGCTCAGACTACGAGTGAATTTGGCATGGTGTTACAATATATTCCACTTGGAAACATTCATCCTCGAAAGTCACTTGATAGGCTATGAATACTGATTGACTGAACTTACTCAAGGGACTGGAGAATCTGAAACATGAGTACGCAATTGGAATCACTGATTCTCTGAGTTCTCATTGTGGATATACATATTAGATGCATGGAATACATGACTGAATCTACTCATAAGCTAAATTCTTATAATAGACATACATAGCTGATATTATGGAAATTCTATGCGTTTCAAAATACTTCTCGCTTGGGAAGACACTTCTAAAAATTTTAGGGCCACATTAACAATTTACTGAACAAACTTCAAAGCTTATACTATGAGAGAATTTTGCGGGGTCTTACAACATTTCGCCCCGTGGAAACATTCATCCTCGAATGTCGCTTGATTGCCTAAGAATATTGATCGACTGAACCTACTCAAGGAACGGGATCATCTGAAACATGACTACGGAATTGTTACCACTGATATTCTGAGTTCTCATACAGGACATGTATCAGATGTATGGAATACACGACTGAAGCTACTCATAAGTTGAATTCTCATAATAGACATGCATATCTGATATTAGTGAAATTCAATATAGTTCAAAATATTTTTTTCTTGGGAAGACACTTCTCAACCTTTTAGGACCAGATTAATACTTTACTGAACACACTCTAAGGCTCAGACTATCTGAGAATTTTATGGGGTCTTACAATGTCTCGCCCATGGAAACATTAGTCCTTGAATATTGTCTTGATAGGCTAGGAATACTGATCGACTAAACTTACTCAATGAATAGGAGCATCTGAAACATGACTATGCAATTTGAACCACTGATACTGTGAGTTCATGTATTGGACATACATATCAAAAGCATGGAATAAAAGACTGAAGCTACACATAAGTTGAATTCTATTAATAGACATGCTTATCTGATATTAAGGAAATTCTATAAGTTTCAAAAAATGTCTCGGTTGGGAAGACACTTCTCAACCATTTTGGGCCGGATTAACACTTTATTGAGCACACTCTAAGGCTCAGACTATGAGGAAATTTTTGCATGGTCTTAAAATATCTCCCACTTGGAAAAATTCACCCTCAACAGGCACTTGATAGACTAAGAATACTGATTGTCTAAACATACTCTAAGAATGGGATCATTTGAAACATGACTATGCAATTGGAACCACTGATTCTCTAAATTCTCATACTGGATATACATATAAATTGAATGGAATACACGACTGAAGCTATTCATAAGCTTAATTCTTATAATCTACATGCATATTTTGATATTAGGGAAATTCTATACATTTCAAAAAACTTCTCGATTGGGAAGACATTTGTCAACCTTTTAGGTCCAGATAAACACTTCATTCAAAAAATCTTCAAAGCTCAGACTACGAGAGAATTTTGTGGGGTCTTACAATATATTCCCCCTTGGAAACATTTGTCCTCGCATGTCGGTTGATCGACTAAGATTCCTGATCGACTGAACTTACTCAAGGAATGAGAGCTTCTAAAAAATTACTATGCAATTGGAACTACTGATACTCTGTGTTCTCATACTGGATATGCATATCAGAAGCATGGAATACACGACTGAATCTACTCATAAGCTGAATTTAATATTAGATATCTTTATCTAATATTAGGGAAATTCTATAAATTTCAAAATACTTCTCACTTGGGAAGGCACTTCTTCACATTTTAGGGTTGGTTTAACACTTTACTGAACACAATTTAACGATCCGAGTACGAGATAATTTTTCGTGGTTTTATAATATCTCCCCCTTAAAAGCATTTATCTTCAAATGTTGCTTGATCGGCAAAGAATAAAGATCGACTGAACTTAGTGAAGGAACGGGAGTATCTAAAACTGGACTATGCAATTGGAACCACTGATACTCTGAGTTCTCATAATGGACATGTATATCAGATACATGGAATACACGATTGAATCAACTCATAAGATGAATTCTCATAATAGACATGCATATCTGATATTAGGGAAATTCTATGCATTCCAAAATACTTCTCGCTTGGGAAAACACTTCTCAAACTTTTAGGTCCGGATTAACAATTTATTGAACAAACTTCAAAGCACAGAGTATGAGAGAATTTTGTGGGGTCTTACAACATTTCCCCCGTCGAAAATATTCATCCTCAAATGTCGCTTGATTGGCTAAGAATATTGATGGGCTGAACCTACTCATGGAAGGGGATCATCTGAAACATGACTATGGAATTAGAAACACTGATACTTTGACTTCTTATACTGGACATGTATCAGACGAATGGAATACACGACTGAAGCTACTCATAAGATGAATTCTCATAATAGACAAGATTATATGATATTAGTGAAATTCTATACAGTTCAAAATATTTTTCTCTTGGGAAGACACTTCTCAACCTTTTAGGACCTGATTAATACTTTACTGAACACACTCTAAGGCTCAGACTATGTGACAATTTATGGGGTCTTACAATGTCTCGCCCATGGAAACATTAGTCCTCGAATGTTGTCTTGATAGGCTAAGAATACTGATCGACTAAACTTACTCAGTGAAAAGGAGCATCTGAAACATGACTATGTAATTTGAACCACTGATACTCTGAGTTCATGCACTGGACATACATATCAAAAGCATGGAATACAAGACGGAAGCTACACATAAGTTGAATTCTATTAATAGACATGCTTATCTAATATTAGGGAAATTCTATACGGTTCAAAATACTTCTCGGTTTGGAAGACACTTCTCAACCATTTAGGGTCAGATTAACACTTTACTAAACACACTCTAAGGCTCAGACTACGAGTGAATTTTGCATAGTCTTACTATATCTCCCCCTTGGAAACATTCATCCTCGAAAGTCACTTGATAGGTTAAGAATACTGAATATCTGAACGGGCTCTAGGAACGCGAGCATTTGAAATAGGACTATGCAATTGGATAAACTGATTCTTTGAGTTCTCATACTGAATATACATAAAAGATTCATGGAATACACAACTGAAGATACTCATAAGTTGAATTCATATAATGGACATACATATCTGATAGTATAGAAATTCTATACATTTCAAAATACTTCTCGATTGGGAAGACACTTCTCAGCCTTTTAGGGTCGGATTAACACTTTACGAGAAAAAACTTCAAATCTCAGACTACGATAGAATTTTGTGGGGTCTTACAATATTGCACCCCTTGTAAACATTAGTCCTGGAATATCGCTTGATAGGCTAAGATTCCTGATCGACTAAACTTACTCAAGGAATGGGAGCATCTAAAACCTGACTATGAAATTGGAACCGCTGATACTCTGAGTACTCATAATGAATATGCATACCAGAAGCATAGAATACACGACTAAAAATACTCATAAGAAGAATTCTAATAATAGACATGCTTATCTAATATTAGGCAAATTCTATACGGTTCAAAATTTTTCTCGCTTAGGAGGACACTGCTTAACATTTTTGTATCGGATTAAAAATTTACTAAACACACTGTAAGGCTCAGAATACAAGAGAATTCTGCATGGTTCTATAATATCTCCCTCTTGGAAGCATTCATCATCGAATGTTGCTTGATAAGCTAAGAATAAACATCGACTCAACTTACTAAGGAATGGGAGCATCTGTAATAGGACTATGAAATTGGAACAGCTGATACTGTAAGTTCTCATACTGGACATACATATAAGATGCATGGAATACACGACTGATTATACTCATAAGCTGAATTCTCATACTAGATATGCATATCTTATATTACGGAAATTCTATGCATTTGAAAATACTACTCGCTTGGGAAGACACTTCTCAAAATTTTAGTGCCGAATTAACACTTTACTGAACAAACTTCAAAGCTTAGACTATGAGAGAATTTTGCAGTGTTTTACAACATTTCCCCTTGTAAACATTGGTCCTCGAATGTCGCTTGATAGGCTAAGAATACTGATGGACTGAATTTACTCGAGGAATGGGAGCATTTAAAATATGGCTACGCAATTGTAACCACTGATACTTTGAGTTCTCATATGGGACATGTATCAGATGCATGGAATACACTACTAAAGCTGCTCAAAAGCTGAATTCTCATAATGACATGCATATCTAATATTAGGGGAATTCAATCCGGTTCAATATACTACTCGCTTGGGAAGACACTTCTAAAC
>NW_025894227.1:19549-22461 GCF_002878395.1 Capsicum annuum
GATACTCTGAGTTCTCATATTGGACATATATCAGATGCACGGAATACACGAATAAAGCTACTCATAAACTGAATTTTCATAATAGACATGCATTTCTGATATTCGGGGAGTTCTATATGGTTCAAAATACTTCTCACATGGGAAGACACTTCTCAACCTTTTTGGGTTGGATTATCACTTTACTAAACAAACTTCATGGCTCATACTACGAGAGAATTTTGCGACGTATTCCAATATTTCCTCCCTTGGAAACATTTATCCTGGAATGTCACTTGATATGTTAGGAATACTGATCAACTAAACTTACTCAAGGAACGGGAGCATTTGAAACATGACTATGCAATTGTAACCATTGATACTCTAAGTTTTCACACTGGACATGTATCAGATGCATGGAAAACACGACTAAAGCTAGCATAAGTTTAATTCTGCTAATAGATATGCATATCTTATATTAGGGAAATTCTATACAGTTCAAAATACTTCTTGCTTGGGAAAACAGTTCCCAACCTTTTAGGGCCAGATTAATACTTTACTAAACAAACTTCATGGCTCATACTATGAGAGAATTTTGAGAGGTCCTACAATGTTTCCCCCTTGGAAACATTCATCCTCAAATATTTTCTGAAAGGCTAAAAATACAGATTGACAGAACCTACACAAGGAACGGGAGAATCTAAAACGTGACTATTTAATTAGAACCACAGATACTCAGAGTTCTCATTTTGGACATGCATATCAAAAGCATGGAATACACGAATGAAGCTACTCATAAGATGAATTCTCATAATTGACATGCTTCTCTGATATTAGGGAAATTCTATACGGTTCAAAATACTTCTCGCTTGGGAAGACACCTCTTAACATTTTAGGGCCAGATTTATACTTTACAGAACACACTTCAAGGTTCAGACTGTGAGAGAATTTTGTGGGGATTAACAATTTATCTCCCTTGGAAACATTCATGCTCGTATGTCACTTGATAGACTAAGAATACAGATCTAATGAACTTACACAAGGAATGAGATCGTCTGAAATAAGACTATGCAATTGGAACCACTGATACTCTGAGTTCTCATACTGGACATGCATTTAAGATACATGGAATACACGACTAAAGCTAATCATAAGCTAAATTCTTATAATAGACATGCATATCCGATATTAAAAAAATTCTATACAGTTCAAAATACTTCTGTCTTGGAAAGACACTTGACAAACTTTTAGGGCCAGATTAACACATTTCTGAATACACTCTAAGCCTTAGACTATGAGAGAATTTGGTGGGGTCATACTATATTTCCCCCTCAGAAATATTTGTCCTCGAATGTCGCTTGATAGCCTAAGAATACTTATCGACTGAACTTACTCAAGGAACGGGAGCAACTGAATCATGACTATGCAATTATAACTACTGATACTCTGAGTTCTCATACTGGAAATGTATCAGATGCATGGAATAAATGACTGAAGCTACTCTTAAGCTGAATTCTTATCATAAACATGCATAACTCATATTAAGGAAATTCTATTTGGTTAAAAAAATTTCTCACTTAGGAAGAAAATTATCAACTTTTTAGGATTGGATTAACACTTTACTGAACACATTCTAAGGCTTAGAATATGAGATTTTTGTGGGGTCTTAAAATGTCTCTCCCTTGAAACATTCATCCTCGAATATTGCTTGATAGGCTAAAAATACAGATCGACTGAACATACTCAATAAACGAGATTATCTAAAACATGACTAAGCAATTACATCCATTTAAACTTTGAGTTTTCATATAGGACATGCATTTTAGAAGCATAGAATACACGACTGGAGCTAATCATAAGCTGAATTATCATAAAAGACATGCTTATGTTATATTAGGGAAATTCTATACGGTTCAAAATACTTTTCCTTTAAGAAGACACTTCTCAGCCTTTTAGGGCTAAATTAACTCTTTAATGAACACATTCTAAAGCTTTTAGACTATGAGAGAATTTGGAAGAGACTTACAATGTCTCCCCTAGGAAATATTCATCCTCGAATGTCACTTGATAGGCTAAGAATAGTGATCGAATGAACTTACTCATGGAATGGGGGCATCTGAAACATAACTATGAAATTCAACCACCATTACTCTGAGTTCCCATGCTAGACATGCATATAGATTCATGGAATACATGACTAAAGCTACTCATAAGCTGAATTCTTATAGTAGACATGCATATATGATATTAGGGAAATTCTATACGGTTCAAAATACTTCTCTGGAAGACGCTTCTCAACATTTTAGGGCCAGATTAACACTTTGCTAAACTCACTCTTAGGCTAAGACTACGAGAGAATTTTGCGTGGTCTTACAATATCTCCACCTTGGAAAATTAGTCCATGAATGTCGCTTAATAGGGTAAGAATACTTATTATCTGAACTTACTCAAGGAACGGGAGCATCTAAAACATGACAATGCAATTACAACCACTGATACTCTGAGTTCTCATACTGGACATGGATATCAGATGCATGGAATACATGACTAAAGCTAATCATAAGCTAAATCTTATAATAGACATGCATATCTGATATTAGGGAAATTCTATACGGTTCAAAATTCTTTTTGCTTCGGAAGACATTTCTCGACCTTTTAGGGCCAGATTATCACTTTACGAAATACTCTCTAAGGCTCAGACTACAAGAGAATTTTGTGGGGTCTTACTATATTTTCTCCTTGTAAACATTCGTACTCGAATATCACTTGATATGCTAAGAATATTGATCAACTTAACTTACTCAAGGAATGGTAGCTTCTGAAATATGACTACACAACTGTAACTACTAATACTCTGAGTTCTCATACTGGACATGAATCAAATGCATATAATACATGGCGTAAGCTACTCATAAGCTGAATACTCATAATAGACA
>NW_025894228.1:0-7185 GCF_002878395.1 Capsicum annuum
TTGAGGAAATGCATTGGTGATACTTCTTCGGTTGTTCCTTTAGAAGGATTGGATATCTCTTATTCTTTGTCTTACTAAAAAGTCCCGGTTGAGATCTTGGATATGAAGGTTCGTCGGTTGTAGACCAAGGATGTGGCTTTGGTTAAGGTTCTTTGGTGAAACCATAAGGTGGAAGAAGCTACATAGGAAGCGGAAGATGACATGAAGTCTAAATATCTGCATTTGTTTTCTTCTGCTAGGATTCGTGCGGAAGATATGTGTCTTCAACACATCTTTATGTTTTGAGTTTGTTAAAGGAAAGATTAATATCTTTGCCTCTTTGTTTTCAATCTTTGTTAGAGATTGGAAATATATTTGATAATGAAAATGACTCTTGCATCAGGGATGAATATTCCTAGTCGGGAAGACTGAAACACCTTGGTTCTTGTAACTTAGAAAATTTCCTAAAATTTTGGTCTTTGGATAAAATACGACTCGAGGGTACAAGCTGTATATTAAGGTATGGATGGTATGGTCCAGTCATATGCTGACCTGTGTTGGTTGGTGAGATGGATTTTGGTTATTGGAATGGGTACGACTTATGGATTTGAGTTTTATTGGTGGATACATATCGTTGGGTTCCTTAACTTAATCTTAGACTTGGTTACTTATGTTGGATTTCAGTATGAGTGGATCACCATGAGCCGTAAGCTAGGGTACCAGTCGTACCCAAGACTCGTATGGTGGACAGTGTCTAAATCTTCCTTGGGTTAAAATCTGCCATAGGTATGGATCATATACTTTGGATACGAGTTGGTTGGATGAGTTGTATACTGGAAAGTGCTTGATCCGAAGGTTGAGGCTAGGGTACGAGTGGAGGGTACCATTCGTATTAGAAGGGTACGACTCTTGATGGTCAGTCGTATCCCTGTGATGGGATTTTGGTGCAACTTAAGTAGGGTATTCTGAACATTTCCCTACTTATCCTAATAAGGTCCCATGACTTCTAACCTACTTGAAAGGTTATTTACCCTATTATTTCATTCATTAACACCTAGAAACTCTTCTAAACACTTTAAAATTCTCTCAAAAGCTATTGGGCAAGGGAAGCTAGGGTTTCAATTAGAGGATTGATTTGGGGCTTGTCTTGGCGATTTCTTTTCATCATCATCTTGGTTTAAGGCATGTTCTCTTCTCTCATTGTTAATTTTATCTAAGGGCATGGTTTTTATGAATGTTTTCATGATTTCATTGATTGTATGATATTGATTTTCAAATATGAATTGGGGGTTTTGATATTAAATGGTTGGTTATGGTTTTGTATGGTTTTAATTATGCTTTCATATGCATTAATGGCAGTTTTGGATAATTGGATTGCATGAGAATGGTTTAATGGTAATTATAATTGGTATTGGTCATATTAAGCCCCCAATGTGTTTGACAAAATGCTTATAAATATATGTTCATTGCATTGACTACTTTTAATGGAACTCTTGCTTGTTTTAAAACTTGGTAAAAGAATTATGCATGGTTTAAATGGCTTGGACTGGTAAATGGCTAATAGTTACGTTGGAGGGTTACATGGAATCCCCTAAGTGGTTTAATATGGTAAATGGAAGGGCACTTGAAAGTCCCCTTAAACCTATACATGGTTGGCTATGCATAATATTTGCAAGTAAGGATTGGTATGACGATACCAATATTAATGGCCTTGGTTAATAAATAGATAATGGTTTGGTTATTTGGAAAATAGTTTTAATTGGGCAATAATGGTGGGATGTGTAGCAAAGCCGTGGAAGATAGAGGTCCTGGAGGATCAAAATTGGAAACTCATATTTCCAATATGAGGTAGGTCTTGGTGACTGTGTGCATGATGTCACACTATATTTTGGGGGATGTATTAGTCATCCCAGGTTTTCTTCCCTAGTCATGCAGTTACACGCACTGGGTCCCTTTCATCAAGGGGAGTTGAACCCATATAGGTTGTGGGTGGATTAGGATGGCAAAGCTATACTGCCTAGGTAAAGGTTTTAAAGGAATGTTAAACTCGGTCCCTTTTCCCGACATGGTTATAAATATATATGTATGATTGTGTGCATATGGATGGTTTTACTTGGCTTATAAATGACATTATTTTATCCTTATATTGAGATCATGCTAGCGTTCACCCGTTTTCCCGTCTACTGGTGGTTGTATACCCACGCTATGGAGGAACCGACTGTTTCCCTCCTCCTATATATTGATTGACTTGAGAATAACATTTAGACTGAAGTGGTGAGCTTCCATCCTTTCGAAAGGCTCCATTTCATGTTATGGATATTTCTAGACACTTTGATTTTATTCTGGATATTGTTTTTGGCTATGGTTAGGGGCATGTCACAACCGGATTTTATTACTCTTTTGGTTAGAGGCTTTGTGGTACTTCTATGGGTTAAAATGGGCGGGATCAGTATTGGTGTTGGCCTTGGCATTGGAATAGGGTGAAGGGCTGACATCATTGGACATAATTTCTCACTGTTCCATCATATTTCATTTTGGGATAAATTTCATTATGTTTCAAAACATCTTTGTTATGGCCTTTGTGTTGGTATGGTTTGGTATGGTTGGATTGTTGGTATGGGATGGTTGGACTCGGTTGTGATCTTATCCCAGAGTCTTTATGTGAGCTGTTACACAGGAAAGGCGGCTAGAGGTTGGGTTGGGTAATGAGGGTGGTCTCTGATCTCGGTCGGACTTGGGATGCCCATTACGACAAGGCCCCCGGTCGTGTCGCATCATATAGCCTCTCAAAAATAGATACAAACATCTGCGTACCGATCCACAAGACTCTATTAGACATCTCATTCTTACACCATTTAGACCAATGAAATCTGACGACTCTAATACCACTTTGTCAAGACCCAAAAAATAGGGTCATGATGGCATTTGTCGCGACGTATATTGACAAGTTAGCCTATTACACAAACCGATACAGAAAATAGGAAAAAGACAAAAATATCCCCAAGGTTGGGCTTTTAGAATGAAACCAAACCATATAAGTATAGTAAATGCAGAAAGAATAGAACTAAAAATGAAGCCATAACTCCCAATATCTAATGTCAACGGTATAAGAACGTATCTAGTACAACCCAAATCCAAATGAAATACACAAAATGTCCAAATATGAGAGAAAATTTATCTCTGAAATGAAAGTAAAGACATATCTATAAGAAAGGTAGTAGAAAACATCCGAACACCTGAAAGTCAACTACTACCTTGAAAGCACCAAATATCGCCTGAATCAACCAAGCTAGGGAACATTCGAACTAGGACCTGCACCAAAAAGGCACAGTAGGCGTGAGTACGATCCATTTGTACTCCGTAGGTATTATGGGCCTACTGAGTAAAGAGATAATATGACATACAAAATACACAAAAAGACATATCACCTGCAATCAAAAAATATGCCACAATGGTAGCCACACCGTTTGCACTAACAGTTTTATAATATCCACAAATAATACAACAAAGCACAAGAAAAGGAAATGAGCATACATTTACACCATATATAAGCAAATAAATGGTGAATAACATATACGAGAGCATTATGTACAAGTAAGGAAAGGTGGAACAATGGATAATAATAAGTCAAAACAACATATACAATCACATCACAACATAATGGAGTAAATACAATAAGAACGATGATAATAATGATGATCATAATGAGAATGAATCATGAGGTTGTCGCACAACCATCGTACACACCTACGAAGGAAAGCCTCCCGATGTAGGACCCATGGAGGGTTTGCCGACCCATATACAACCAATATCTATGACTCTTCTTTGGCATATCTTTCTGAGAAAGTCAATAAAAGTTTGATGTTCCCAGTGTTTCCAGAATTTTTGGTATTCCCAGTATTTCAGTACAACCAATATCCATGACTCATCTCCGACGCATCCCTCAAAAAAGGTCTATAAAATTGAATGTTCCTAGCATTTTTAGAATTTCAAGAGAACATACATAACATAAGGCACAAATCAAACACAACATACAACAACAGGAGGTATATATAAAAAACATTCAACAAACAAGTGAAATTATATGTATGATGCCATCAGGATGATGATAAAATGTTCACAACCAACCGCAAAGAGTATTTCCACCTTCAACCACAATGAGCATTTCCGTAACCAACCAATATACCAATCACGTGAGCCAATTATCTACTCATTATTTACAATCATCAATGAATTTTCACATGTATCATATGCCAACAAGTATGAATATATCACAACACTCCAATGGTACCATATTAGGTATTTTAAATAACACAATACAATTATTCACATGTATTCAAGACTATCCACATCACATAAGACCCCACATGGTCATACATATCACATAATATCTCAAATTGACCAATTACATCACATATAGGTCCATGCATGGGGACAATACATAGATATTCATTTTTCATAATTAGTTCTCACCCTTAACATGCAATTTGTACACAAATTAACTATCCATCTCAATTTGAAAGAATTAAGCAATAACCAACCTCGAAGATTAAAATTGATCCGCAATACTTTAACCTATAATCTTACTTCTCATGAACAATCCCAAAATCAACTATAATCAATAAATATTGAATCTACGCATCAAAAAAAAGCCAACGATACCCATATTGCCTATTTTAGTTCAAGGTTAAAACGGACCCCCAAAATGAGTTTTCAAAAAAGAAGGAAAAAATCACAACTTTATTTCATAAACGTGTTCTCCATACCTTTAGAAATCCACAACTAAAAATCCAAGTCAAAATGAGTTGAAAATGAGGTTCAAATAAAACAAAACCCCTTTTTAAAATTTACCTCGTACAACCCTTTGAAATCCATATTAAAATCAATAATTGAAGTTGTTTTGAAAGTTAAATTAAGAAAAAACTAGTAATTATAAGATTAGGAACTTCAATTCTTCAAAAACAACTTCAATTCTGAAAACCCAATTCTTTGAATCATACACCATGGCAGTAGGAGAGACTATGGAGATCGCCAATACTCCTAGTTTGATTGCACTACCTGCTTTACACATCAGGTGTGATCGCCACTCAAGTTGTCCAATTTAAGACCCCTATATTTGTGATTTAAACACAATTATTTCTCACATAATTTTTACTACTCTGATTCCTCCTAAAGGATCCTTGAGTAATGTTACTATTTGGGATGTGTTCATATTGTACCATTTGGTTAAACAATAAAAAATTAATTGGTCTATGTTGTTTCGTAAGTACATGTTAGAGACTGCACCTTACCCTCATGCTTCAGCTATTTTGCCATATGGTTTTTTAATTACTCATATTTTGCACTATTATTCAATTGATCTTTTAGGTTATCTCCCTATTGAAGTCTCCGCCACCTACGACTCTAAAACCTTTACTAGCATGGTTTATGCTTTAGTTCAGAGTGAATGGTGCAAGAAGGAGTCAGTAAAGGACAGGTTTGATCTCCATTCTATTAGTAACTCTTTTGCTAAACCTAAATCTATTGTGTTGAAGGAAATAGAAGAAGTGAAAGGGCATCTGCATGGTATCAAAGAAACATTAGTAAGTCTCCAAGAGCCTGTCTCTTAATTGGTACAACTTGGGAAGGACACCAGCATAGATATAGGGAAAGTGCATGTTGTTCTAAACAATCTTAAGAAGGAAGGAGTCAAGATCTTCAACAAGATATTTAATCAAGTCGACTCTATCAAGACTGAAGTCAACTCTTCCCACAATTAGCTCACTGTATCTGTGTAGAATTCCTACTCAAACTTCCTGAAGAATATTAAACGCTCTTATGAAAGTTTCTATCACAACATGCATTATAATTTACCTATTTCCTCAAGAAATGTTAAGCCAGTTCTGAATTACCTTTTTATTCAAAGGGGGCTTGTCCCTTATTTGGGTTTGTATAAGGGGCATACATCTTCTCTCCTCTCCTAAGACACTTGACTTTTTTTATTTTTTGCCTTACTCCATCTACCTCCATTGTTTGTTGCCTGCTTTCTTATTTTGGTTGCTTTTGTGTTATCGGGTTATTTTTTTTATTATACCAAAGAGGGAGAGTATCTTCCTATTAGTCTCAGGTAGTACTATAGCTACAGAAGTGCCAACGATAAGTTAGGGGAAGCTTCAGATGAAGAGCATCATATGGGGAGTCAGCTATAAGCTAGGGGGATTTTCATAATTAGTGAAGTTGACTGATGTTTATTTTGACATTATTGAAAAGGGGGAGATTGTTAGCCTGCTAAATAATCACTGATTATTTCAATAATAACAAACTGACATAGTAAATATGCAAGACCAAATTTGGAAGACCAGAAAGATTTCAAGTTGGAATGCAATCCGAAAAGATCATGGATATATCGAAAGAATCAAATTAAAGAACAAATAAGATTGAAGGATCCCAAAATATAGAACTAGAAGATGCTAATTAACGGATCAAATCTAGAAGAACAATTCAAGAAAAAAAATCTATATCAGGGTAAGATGATAGGGCAATCAAATAAGAAAAAAGATCATATGAATTACATGGACATATCTGATATAAATATGTATGTATATGACTCCCCACTATGGCAAAGGAAATAACATATTGTAATGCATGGACATATCAGATATGGACGTGCTAACGATAATAGCCATTAATCAAGGAATCAAATCAAATCTTGATTAAAAGAAAAACCTTGGGTTTTCCTTTTAGATCAAAAAAGCATCAGGATGATAAGGACTATATAAAGGCGTCATAGATAGAATACAAACATGCACAACTTCATAAGAAACTATCCCTCTGTCTCATCTTTTCGTCTTCACAAAGTTTTGTAATTTTCAGTTTACAATAGTTACAAAAAAAAAGATTGAATCAGTTTATTAGTTATACCAGTTGAGGCTGTGTCACAAGATCTGAATAAAAGACTAAGATTCAGAACTTGTTCAACTATACTATACTCAATTCTCAATGATAAATCTCTAAAGGAAACTCTTGAAACCCAAGGGGATTGGAACAAGCACCACACTGGTGATCCACACCAGTATAAAACTCTATGTTATTCCTTAATATTTTATTTACGCTTTTGGTTTAATTCTATTTTATTAAGTATACTAATCTGCAGGTGAGTTGATTATCAAGGCTGATCAGTCGACTCAAAAAAAGATTTTAATTCACCCTCTCCCCTCTTGAATTTCA
>NW_025894229.1:0-9188 GCF_002878395.1 Capsicum annuum
GCGAGAATAGGGTATTTTTGGGCTAAATTGGTGAGCTATAACCCACGGTATTAGGGGTGGGCCTAGAGTCTGAGCGTGCTGTGTGCCAAAAATAGACCGAGGCATGCTAGGGAGGTTGGGTATCATCCCAGTGTGGTTTGTTTTAATTTTTGTGACCATTTAGGTGGACAAACGGGTGAAACGGCGCAAACGGGGCATTTTTGGGCCAAATCGGTGTACTATAGCCCACTGTTTTGGAGGTGGGCCTGGGGTTCGGGCGTTCTATAGGCCTAAAATGGATCGATGCATGCCAGGGTAGTTAGGGATCATCCCAGTGTGGTTTATTTAAATTTTTGTGGCCATTTGGGTGGACAAACGAGCGAAACAACGTGAATGGGGCATTTTTGGGACAAATCGGTGTGCTATAGCCCATGATTTTGGGAGTGGGCCATGGTTTGGGCGTGCTGTGGGCTAAAACTTGGTCGGGGCATGGCAGGGAGGTTAGGGATTGTCCCATTATGGTCCGTTTAATTTTTTGTGTCCATTTGGGTGGACAAAGGGGCGAAACAATGCGAACGGGGTATTTTTAGGCAAAATCGATGTGCTATAGCCCACGGTTTTAGGGGTGGGACCAGGGTCCGAGCGTGCTATGGGCCAAAAATTGATCGAACCATGTTAGGGGGGTTTTGGATCATTCCATTGTGGACCATTTAAATTTTTGTGGCCATTTGGGTGGAAAACAGGCAAAATGGCGTGAATGGGGGATTTTCGGCCCAAATCTGTATTCTATAGCCTATGATTTTAGGGGTGGGCTCGGGGTCCGGGCCTGCTGTGGTCCAAAAATTGATTGGGGTATGTCAGGGAGGTTAAGAATCATCCCAGTATGGTAAGTTTAATTTACATGGACAATTGGGTGGACAAACAGTCGAAACAACGCCAACAGAGCATTTTAAAGTTAAATTGGTGTGCTACAACCCACAATTTTTGGGGTAGGCTAGGGGTTCGAGCGTGTTGTAGTCTTAAAATTGACTGGGCCATGCCAGGAAGGTTGGGAATCATCTCAGTGTAGTCCGTTTAAATTTTTGTGGCCATTTGGGCAGACAAATGGGTAAAATAGCCCGAATGGGGCATTTTCGGGCAAAATTGGTGTGCTATAGCTCATGGTTTTGGGGGTGGGCCTGGGGTTCGAGTGTGTTGTGGGCAAAACATTTATCGAGGCATGACACTGAGGTTGTTGATCATCCCAGTGTGGTCTATTTAATTTCTTATGGCCATTTGGGTGGACAAACAGGTGAAGCGGCACGAACGGGGCATTTTCGGGCCAAATCGGTGTGCTATAGGCCACGGGATTGGGGGTGGGCCTATGTTCTGAGCGTGCTGTGGGCCAAAAATCAATTGGGTTATTCTAGGGAGGTTGGGAATTATTATAGTGTGGTCCATTTAGTTTTTCATGTCCATTCGGGTGGACAAACGGGCAAAATGACGTGAATGGGGCATTTTTGGGCCAAATGTATGTTCTATAGCTCACAGTTTTGGGGGTGGGCTAGGGTCCGTGTGTGCTATGGGCTGAAAATGGATCGAGGCATGCCAAGGAGGTTAGGGATCATCCCAGTGTGGTCCTTTAATTTTTTGTGACCATTTGGAAGGACAAACGGGTGAAATATCATGAACGGAGCATTTTTGAGCCAAATCAATGTGCAATAGGCCACAGTTTTGGGGGTGGGCCCGGGGACTGAGCGTGCTGTGGGCTAAAAATTGATCGGGGTATGTCAGGGGGGTTGATGATCATCCCAGTATGGTTTGTTTAGATTTTCATGGCTATTTAGGTGGACATATAGGTGAAACGGCACGAACGAGGCATTTTTTAACCAAATCAGTGTGCTATAGTCCACAGTTTTTAAGGTGAGCCCAGAGTTTGGGCGTGCTGTTGGTAGAAAATTGACCAGGGTGTGCTAGGGAGGTTGGGGATCATCCCATTTTTGCCTGTTTAATTTGCATGGCCATTTAGGTGGACAAACGGGTGAAATAGAGCGAACTAGACATTTTCGAGCTAAATTGGTGTGCTATAGCCCATAACTTTGGGGGTAGGGTCAGGGTCCGAGCGTGCTGTTGGCCGCAAATCAATCGGGGTATGCTAGGGAGATTTGGGGATTATCCCAATGTGGTCCATTTAATTTTTCATGGCCATTTGGGATGACAAACAGGAAAAACGGTGCAAACGGGTCATTTTTGAGCCAAATCGATGTGCTATAACCCACAGTTTGGGGCATGGGCCAAGGGACCGAGCGTGCTGTGGGCTAAAGATTGACCGAGGCATACCAGGCAGTTGGGGATCATCCGAATATGGTCCATTTAATTTTTCATGGGCATTTAGGTAGACAAACATGTAAAACGGCGCGAACGAACTATTTTCCGGCCAAATCGATGTGCTATAGTCCACAATTTTAGGGGGTGGGCCTGGGGTTCGTGCGTGCTGTGCACTAAAAATCGACCGGGTCATGCCAGGGAGGTTGGGGATCGTCCCAGTGTTGTCCGTTTAATTTTTCATGGCCATTTGTGTGGAAAAATGGGTGAAACGGTGCGAACGAGGCATTTTTGAGCCAAATCGGTGTGCTATAGCCCATAGCTTTAGGGGTGGGCTCGGGGTCTGGGCGTGTTGTTGGCCGCAAATAGATCTGGGCATGCTAGGGAGGATGGGGATTGTCCCAACGTTGTTCATTTAATTTTTCATGGCCATTTGGGTGGACAAACGGGTGAACAACATGAACGTGGCCTTTTCGACTGCCCACAACTTTAGGGGTGGACTCGGGGTCCGGGTGTGCTATTGGTGGCAAATCAATCGGGGCATGTAAGGGAGGTTGAGGACCATCCCAGTATGGTACATTTAAGTTTTCATGGCCATTTGGGAGGGCAAATGGGAAAAACGGCTCGAATGGGGCATTTTCAGACCAAATTGATGTGCTATAGCCCACAGTTTGGAGGGTGAGCCCAGGGAACGAGCATGCTGTGAGACAAAAATTGACCGGGGTGTTCCAGGTGGTTGAGGATCATCCCAGTATGGTCCATTTAGATTTTTGTGGCCATTTAGGTGGACAAACAAGTAAAACGGCACGAATAGGTCATTTTTAGGCCAAATCAGGGTGTATAGTCCACAGTTTGGGGGTGACCCCGGGGTTCGGGTGTTCTGTGGGCAAAAAATGAATCGTGGCTTTCCAAGGAGGTTGGGGATCATCCCAGTATTGTCTGTTTAATTTTTCATGGCCATTTGGGTGGACAAACGGGTGAAACGGTGTAAACGGGGCATTTTCTAGCTAAATCAGTGTGCTATAGCCCACAGCTTTGGGGGTGTTCTCGGGGTCCGGGCATGGTGTTGGCCGCAAATCAATAGGGGAATGCCAGGAAGGTTGGGGATCATCCCAGTGTGGTTCGTTTAATTTTTCGTGGCCATTTAGGCGGACAAACGAGAGAAATAGCACGAATGGAGCATTTTCGGGCCAAATCAATGTGCTATAGCCCACTGTTTGGGGGGTGGGCCCAGGGACCGAGCGTACTGTGGGCTGAAAATTGATTGGGGAGTGCCAGGAGGTTCGGGATCAGCTCAATGTAGTCCGTTTAGATTTTCGTGGCTATTTAGGTGAAAAAATAGGTGAAACAGCACAAACTAGGCATTTTCGAGCCAAATCAGAGTGCTATATATTCCACGATTTTGGGGGAGAGCCTGAGGTTCGGGCGTGCTGTGGGCCAAAAATTGATTGGGGTGTGCCAGGGAGGTTGGGGATCATCCCAGTTTTGTCCGTTTAATTTTTCATGGCCATTTGCATAGACAAACGGAAGAAATGACACGAACGAGGTATTTTTGAGCCAAGTCGGTTGCTATAGCCCACAGCTTTAGGGGTGGGCTCGGGGTCCAGGCGTGTTGTTGTCCATAAATCAATTGGGGTATGCCGGGGAGGTTGGGTATCATCCCAGTGTTGTCCGTTTAATTTTTTATGGCTATTTGGGTGGACAAACGGGTGAAATAGCGTGAACGGGGCATTTTCGAGCCAAATCGGTGTGCTATAGCCCACAACTTTAGGGGTGGGCTCGGGATCTGGGTGTGATGTTGGATGCAAATCGATCGAGGAATGTCAGGGAGGTTAGGATCATCATAGTGTGGTCTTTTTAATTTTTCGTGGCCATTTGGGAGGACAAACGGGGAAAATGGTGCGAACCAGGCATTTTTAGACCAATCGATGTGCTATAGCCCACAGTTTGGGGGTGGGACCAGGGACCGAGCGTGTTGTGGGCCAAAAATTGACTGAGGAGTGCTAGGCGGTTGGGAATCATCCCATTATGGTTCGTTCAGATATTTGTGGCCATTTAGGTGGACAAACAGGTGAAACGGCATGAACGGGGCATTTTTGAGCCAAATTAGTCTACTATAGTCTACAGTTTTGGGGGTGGGCCCAGGGTTCGGACGTGCTATTGGCCGTAAATTGACCGAGGCGTGCCAGTGAGGTTGGGGATCATCCCATTGTTGTCCGTTTAAGTTTTCATGTCCATTTGGGTGGACAAACGGGTGAAATGATGCAAACGGGGCATTTTCTAGCCAAATTGGAGTGCTATAGCCCACAGCTTTGGGGGTGGGCTCGGGGTCCGGGAATGTTGTTGGCTGCAAATCAATCGAGGCATGCCAAGGAGGTTGGGGATCATCCGAGTGTGTTCCATTTTATTTTTCGTGGCCATTTCGGAGTACAAACGGGCAAAACGACGTGAATAGGACATTTTTCGGCCAAATCGATGTGCTATAGCCCTACAGTTTGGGGGATTGGCCCAGTAACTGAGCGTGCTGTGGGCCAAAAATTGATCGGAGTGTGCCAGGTGCTTGGGGATCATCCCAGTGTGGTCCTTTTAATTTTTCGTGGCCATTTAGGTAGAGAAACAGGCTGAAACAGCTCGAATTGAGCATTTTCAGGACAAATCGGTGTGCTATAGCCCACGGTTTTAGGGGTGGGCTAGGGTCCAAGCATGCTGTAGGCCAAAAATTAATCGGGGTATGTTAGGGAGGTTTTTGATCATTCTAGTATATCCCTTTTAATTTTTCATGGTTATTTGGATGGACAAACGGGCAAAACGGCGTGAACGAAGAATTTTCAGGCCAAATCGATGTGCTATGGCCCACGATTTTGGGGGTGAGGTCAGAGTTTGTATGTTCTATAGGCCAAAAATCAATTGAAGGGTGCCATGGAGATTAGGGATCATCCCAGTATGGTTCGTTTAATTTTTCATGGCCATTTGAGCAGACAAACGGGCAAAACGGTATGAACGGGGCATTTTTAGGCTAAATCGGTGTGCTATAGCCCATGGTTTTTTGAGTGGGCCCAGGGTTCGAGCATGTTGTAGTCCGAAAATCAACTGGGGTATGCATGGGAGGTTGGGGATCATCCCGGTGTGGTCCGTTTAATTTTTTGTAGATATTTGGGTTGACAAACGGGTGAAACGGCATGGTCGAGGCATTTTCAGGCCAAATTGGTGTGCTATAGCCCACAATTTTGGGGGTGGGCTCAGGGTCCGGGCGTGCAGTAGGCCAAAAATCAACTGAGGCATTTTAGGGATTTTGAGGCTCGTCTCAGTGTGGTCCGTTTAATTTTTTGTGGCCATTTAGGTGAATAAATAGGTGAAACAGCACAAACGGGTTGTTTTCAAGCTAAATTGTTGTTCTATAGCTCACAGTTTTGGGGGTGGGCTCGGAGTCCGGGTATGCTGTGGGCCAAAAATCAATCAAGGAATGCCAGGGAGGTTGGGGATCATCCCAGTGTGGTCCATTTAATTTTTTGTGACCATTTGGGAGGACAAACGGGTTAAACGACACGAACATGGCAATCTCAGGCTAAATCGAGGTTCAATAGCCCACGATTTTGGGGGTGGGCTTGGGATCGAGCGTACTATGGACAAAACATCAATTGGGGCATGCCAGGGGGGTTGGGGATCATCCCAGTGTGGTCCATTTAATATTTCATGGCCATTTGGGTGGACAAACGGGAGAAATAGCGTGAATGGGGCATTTTCAGGCCAAATTGATGTGCTATAGCCCACGATTTTGGGAGTGGGCTGGGGTCTGAGAGTGCTGTGGGCCAAAAATTGACTGGAGCATGCCAGAGGTTTGGGGATCGTCCCAGTGTGGTCCATTCAATTTTTCTTGGCCATTCGGGTCGATAAACGGGCAAAACGGCATGAATGGGGTATTTTTAGGCCAAATCGATGAGCTATAGCTACAGTTTTTTGGGTGGGCCCAGGGTCCGGGCGTGCTGTAGGCCAAAAATCAATCGGGGGATGACAAGGAGGTTAGGATCATCTCAGTGTGGTCCCTTTAATTTTTCATGGCCATTTCGATTGACAAACGGGTGAAACAACGTGAATTGGCAATTTCGGGCCAAATCAATGTGCTATAGGCCACGGTTTTAGGGGTGGGCCTGGGGTACGGGTGTGCTGTGGGTTAAAAATTGACCAGGGCATGATAGGGAGGTTGGTGTTCATCTAAGTGTGGCCCGTTTAATTTTTTGTG
The DNA here is from genome assembly GCF_002878395.1 of Capsicum annuum. NCBI lineage: Eukaryota > Viridiplantae > Streptophyta > Magnoliopsida > Solanales > Solanaceae > Capsicum > Capsicum annuum. The sequence goes on from NW_025894229.1 coordinate 6,524, forward strand.
GCTATTTGGGTGGACAAATGGGCGAAACAATGCAAATGGGGCATTTTTGGGCTAAATCGGTGTGTTATAGCCCACAATTTTAGGAGTTAGGCCAGGGTTCATGCGTGCTGTAGGACAAAAATTGACCGGAGCATTTCAGGAGGATTGGGATCGTCCTAGTGTGGCCCGTTTAATTTTTCATGGCCATTTGGGTAGACAAAGTAGCGAAATGGCGCGAACGAGGCATCTTCGGGCCAAATCAATGTACTTTAGCCTACGGTTTTGGGGGTGGGCCTGATGTTCGAGCGTGCTGTGGGCCAAAAATTGACCAGTACATGCTAGGGAGGTTGGGGATTGTCCTAGTGTGGTTCGTTTAATTTTTTGTGGCCATTTGGGTGGACAACTGGTGAAATGGTGCGAACAGGGAATTTTTGGGCCAAATCAGTGTGCTATAGCCCGCTGTTTCAGAGATTGGCTGGGGTCTGGGCATGCTGTGGGCCTAAAATGGACCGGCGTATGCCAGGGCTTTTGGGATCATCCCTGTGTGGTTCTTTTAATTTTTCTTGACAATTTGGGTGAACAAACGGGCAAAATAGTGCGAACGTTGCATTTTTGGGCTAAATCGTTGTGTTATAGCCCATAATTTTAGTGGTGGGCCGAGGTCCGGGCATTCCATGGGCCGCAAATCAACCGGGATGTGTCAGGGAGATTGGGGATCATACTAGTATGGTCCGTTTAATTTTTCATGGCCATTTTGGTAGACAAATGGACATAACGGTAAAAATGAGGCATTATTGGGCCAAATCAATGTGCTATAGCCCACAGTTTTGTGGGTGGGCCCGGGGTTCGGGCGTGCTGTAATTTAAAAATTAACTGGGGTATGCCAGGGAGGCTGAGGATTATCCCAGTGTGGTCCATTTAATTTTTCGTAGCGATTTGGGTTGACAAACGGGCAAAACAATGCGAATGGGGCTTTTTCAGGCCAAATCGTTGTGCTATAGCTCACGTTTTTGAGGGTGGGCCCAGGTTTCGGATGTGTTGTGGGTCAAAAATTGACCGGGGCATGCCGAGGAGGTCAGGGATCATCCCAGTGTAGTTCGTTTAATTTTTTTCAACCATTTGGATAGACATACGGGTGAAACGACAAGAATGGGGCATTTTTAGGATAAATCGGTGTGCTATAGCCTTGGTTTTAAGGGTGGGCCCGGGGTCTGGGCGTGCTATGGGCTAAAATTTAATCGAGGCATACCAAGGAGGTGGGAGATCATCCCAGTGTGGTCCTTTTAATTTTTTGTGGTAAATCAACTGGAGCATGCCAGGGAGGTTGGGAATTATCCCAGTATGATCGTATAATTTTTTGTGACCATTTTGGTGGATAAACGAGCAAAACAGGGAGAACGGGGTATTTTCGGGCCAAATCGGTGTGCTATAGCCCACGATTTTAGGGGTGGGCCTGGGGTTCGGGTGTGCTGTAGGCTTAAAATCGACCGGGGCATGCCTGGGAGGTTGGGGATCCTACCAGTATGGTCCGTTTAATTTTTTGTGGCCATTTGGGTGAACAAACAGGCAAAACGGCACAAACGACGCAATTTCGGGCCAAATTGGTGTGCTATAGTCCATGGTTTCGGGGGTGGGCTCGGGGTCCGGGCGTGCTGTGGGTCGAAAATCGATCGAAGCATGCCAGAGAGGTTGAGAATCATCCCAGTATGGTCCGTTTAGTTTTTTGTGGCTATTTGGGAGGACAAACGGGCTAAACGGTGCTAACTTGGCATTTTTAGGTTAAATCGGTGTACTATAGACCACGGTTTTAGGGGTGGGCTCGGGGTTCGGGCGTTCCGTGTGCCAAAAATTGATCGGGTGTGCCAGGGAGGTTGATAATTGTTCTAGTGTGTTCCATTTAATTTTTCGTGGCCATTTGGGTGGACGAACGGGAGACACGGCACTAACGGGGAATCTTTGGGCTAAATCGATGTGCTGTAGCCCACGTTTTTGGGGGTGGGCATGGGGCCTGGCGTGCTGTGGGCCAAAATCTAATCGAGGCATCCCATGGAGGTCGGTGATCATCCCATTGTGGTCCGTTTAATTTTTTGTGGCCATTTGCGTGGACAAAGGGGCAAACCAGCACGAATGGGGCATTTTTGGGCCAAATCGGTGTGCTATAGCCCATAGTTTTTAGGGTGGGCCCATGATATGGGCATGCTATTGTCTGAAAATCAACCATGGCATGCTAGGGAGGTTGGATATCATCCCAGTATGGTCCGTATAATTTTTTGTGTCCATTTGGGTGGATAAACGAGCGAAACGGCATGAACGAGGCATTTTTAGGCCAAATCGGTGTGCTATAGCCCTCTATTTTGGGGGTGGGCCTAGTTTTCGAATGTGTTGTGGGCAGAAAATCAACTGGGGTGTGACAGGGAGGTTGGGGATTATCCCAGTATGGTCTGTTTTATTTTTTCATGGCTATTTGGGAGGAAAAATAGGCGAAACTACGTGAACGGGGCATTTTAGGGAAAAATTGGTGTGCTATAGCCCACGATTTCGGGGGAAGGCCTGGGATACGGGCGTGTGTTGGCCACAAATCAACCGATGCATGCCAGGGAGGTTGGGGATCATCCAGTGTGGTCTGTTTAATTTTCGTGGCCATTTGGCAGGACAAATGGGTGAAACAATGCGAACGGGGCATTTT
>NW_025894230.1:0-7809 GCF_002878395.1 Capsicum annuum
AACCTATAGAATCCCTTCCTCGAGAAGTGTAACCTCTAAATTCTCCATACAACGCAACTTCTCAACACCTCTTTATGCTACACGAAGAATACCCTCAGTCATCTTAGCATGGTCTACTATACTCAAAATTGATGCTCCAAACACTACCATCTGAGACATAGCTAAATGAAGAGAAACATCCAACCCCTTCACTAACTTTCAAATATTCCAAGATTTCATGGTAATGTTGGCATAGAAATACCTAAACAAGGCTTGAAAGCGTGTTTTATACTCTGTAAAAGTCATGGAACCCTGCTCCAGGTGATCAAACTCATCTCTCATCTGATCTCTCAAACTGTAAGTAATAAACCTATCCAAAAAGGCCTCAACAAACTGATCACAAGACATCTTAGGAGAATCAATAGGTCTACAACTAATAAGTGACCACTAATATCTAGCAGTATCCCTCAATTGATAAGTAGTATCTGTAATACCATGCTACTCTAGTAAATCCAAGTTATGCAACTTCTCATGGAAGTCAATTAAGAACTCAAAGGTATCCTCGCCTACTTCACTACTGAACATAGAAGGATTTAAATGAGTGGATATCTTAAACCTCTTCTAATCCTTAGAAAACATAATTGTACTTATAATAAGAGAAGGCATGGTGAATCTGGCAGGCTGAAGTACCACCTTGGAGGTAACATAGACGAAGGCTAAACCTCTAATCTCAGAATACCATACTCAGATACAGGCACTGCAGGAGGAATAACACTCGGAGTCTATAGAGTACTGAAACCAAAAGTAGGTACCACCGAAGGATCCACACTCAAGGCTAGAGGAACACCATAAGCAAATTCTGGCACAAACGAAGATACAATACCCGAAGCTGGGGAACACCAAACACACTCGAAGGAGAACCCTCTAAAAGGGTCAATAAGAGAATAAAAGCCCCCTCCAAGATTGGGATAGAAGGACTCAGTGGAGTTAAAGTAGGACCTATGTATCCAAAATGCTCAACACGGGGCTCAAAAGAGAGTCCCCTAGCACTATTCCTAGATGGAGCAAATCTGTATGCCCTTTCACTACCTTGATCCCATCCATGACTCACAACTTTCCCTCTAGACTATCTTTTCTCCTTGGATAAAGGCTCTATATCTCTAACCTCATGATATCTAGTCATCACCATTTGTGCTGAAAAGAGTAAAATATCACTTATAACAATCGGTATAAAGAAAACCCTCAAGATAAGGATTAAAATAAGGAAAATTTCCTAAAGACATCCTATCGCCTCTTGAAGATTTACTTACCGATCTTTGAGACTCTATTTGACATCACATTCTTACACTATTGAGATCAATCAACCTATATGCTCTGATACTAATTTTTCATGACCCAAAAATTCAAGGGTCATGATGGCACTTGTTGTGACAAACCTTGACAAGTAAGCATATCACATAAACAGATACAAAAGGAAAAATAATAGCAATAACCCAAGTAAGATTTTTAGAATAAAGACGAACCATATAATATAGTAAAGAGAAACGACATAACCAATAATACCATAATTCCAAAACCTGATTTCACAGTGTAAGAACATCACTAGTACAACTTGAGATCAAATACATAAGATATCCAAAACAGGAATATTGTTTCTCTGAAAATAAATAATGACATAGTATAAATAAAGAAAAGAAGTAGTCAAATCAGAAAGTAGGAATCCAACCTCTACCTCGAATTGCTCCGAAGGTAGCCCAAATCAACCACTGTGATGCACACTCGAACCATGATCTGCACTAAAAGAGCGCAGTAGTAGTGAGTACGGTCTACTTGTACTCAGTAGGTATCATAGATTGACTGAGCAAAGTAGAAAATAAAGCATATAAAATACATACTAAGGATACGTTACTTGCAATCAGAAAATATGCCACAACAGGAGCCCATACCTTTTCCACTAATAGTTCAATAATATTCACATAAATCATAGCAAATACAAGGAAGAAATACAAGTAAACCAATATCACACAAAAAAGTACTAGGGAATGGATTACACATAGACAAGTATACATCAAGAGAGATAATACAAGACAAGTAAAGGCACAATGTAGCACAAATGTAATAAAGATGATGATGATGATGATAATAATAATGATGTGATGCTCGAGGTGGTCGCTTAACCTCCGTATACACCTACGAAGCTAAAGAATCCCGACATAGGACCTATAGGGAGTTATCAACCCGTATACAATTCATATCTAATCCATATCTCCTCTATGGAACATTCTTCAGTAGAAGGTTTTAAATATGATATATTTTCTTTAAGAAAAAACCAGTGTCGCTAGTATTTTTAGTATTTCCACGACGGTACCCATCTTTCATAAATGTATAACATTTGAGGATATAATTCTCATAAAAACCAAAATGAGTATTTCCTTGTCCAATCAATACACCAACGAAGTGAGCTAACAATCCACTCAATGTTTTCAACCATCTATAAATTTCAATATAAACCATATGCCAATAGAATGAAAAATATAAAAATACACCATTGATACCACATAAGAGTTTTTCATCAATAAAGACACAACTAATTTCATCTACAGAAGACCAAAAATATCATATAGGACCCCACACAGTCACACATCACAAATAATATATCAAGACCATTAAATAACATCATTACATAGGCTCCACATAGGAACGATAGAATAATAAATCCATTTTTGTGATTAGTTCCCACATCTCTAACATGATTTTGTATTAGCAGTAACTACACAGCCTAGTCTGAAGAAAGTTAAGCCATAATTAACCTACTTAGGATGCCAAAAATTGATCCGCAAGCTTTCACTCCAAATCCTTACTCCTCCCGAACGAACTCAGAATCAACTAAAATATGGAAATATAGAATCTATGTGTCTAAAAAAGCCAACAACACCCATATTGCCTGCTTTTAAGTTGGGGTCAAAATAGACCTCAAAAATAGATTTTCAAAAAAGAAAGATAAAATGGTAATTTTATTTTTGAAGCATGTTCCCATATTTTTAGTAGTCTATAGCTGAAAATCCAAGCAAAATGAGTTAAAAACAAGATCCAAAATGAAGAAAACCAAGTCTAAGTTAACCGACAAAATCTCTAAAAATCCTTTTTGAAATCAAGAATCTGAAGTTATTTTGAAGATGAAATTAAGAGAAAACTGATACTTATAAGATTAGAAACTTACCCAAGAGAAAAGGAATTGAAAACGGGGTTTGAATCAAAGAAATACAAGCTTTAGGCCTTCCACACAAATATTCTCAATTTTTCAATTTAGTCCGTGTTAAATAAGAATTAGATGATAAAATTGGAGTAAAGTAGTTGAAATAGGTGTTTAGAAGCTTACCCAAGCTTAGAAATAAAAGAAATTGCTCAAAAGTGTGAAACCCTAAGCTCCAAGTCTCAAAAAATGGGAAATAAGGTGAAACATAAATATATATCGAGTCCAAGTCTCTATGGATCCCTCGGGATTCATCTGAAATCCTGTGAACCCAAATGAAATATGCTACCCTATCAAACTTTATGCTTTGGACTTAATGTTGATATCAAATTTTTGAAAAACATCATTTTCATAAAGTTGACCCCCGAAATCAAATTTCACAACTTTTTGAATCGAGTGTCGAAATGAGGTTTAAAAGCCATAAAATCATACCAACCATGTTACCAACCCAAAAATCAACGTTTCAAATCTGCTGCCACAGCCCGATTTGTCATTCAATGCACAGATCAATAGACGCAATGGCGACTAAAGCAACTCGAGCCCAAACACAAGTATAATAGAGCAAAAGAGATTCTTAATCTTGCGATCTGCCTTTTTTCGCTCAAACCGTTCTATGGTCACAGCTATAGATAGAGGACTTTTAGCCTTACATAATTCGATTACCAAGCAAGGATTAAAATAAAAATAATAAATAATGCTAAGTAAAGTGTTCAAGGATTAAAATAAAAATAATAAATAATGCTAAGTAAAGTGTTCAAGAAATAACCTGTGAGAGTTGAGACACATTGATCTAGCCCTATGTTCTTACAACCTTTGTTCTTTGCTAAAAATGTCCTAGATAAGTATTTATATTATTTAAAAACACCTAGATGGACCCTCCAAGTCGAATAAAGAGGCAACATTTGCCCTTGATTTGCTGGCTCACAACGAGCTATTGTTGCTCACTGTGAGGTTTTTATTTCAGGGTGTAAACTTTAGAGGACGGTGAAAATCGACTCCTTTTGTGTTGAAATTCGCTTCATGACATCTACTTTTCCTTGAATTTTTATTCACAAAATTCGACCATTTAATCTTTACTTTAGTTCTATTTTGTCTCCTTTCTCTTAAACCGCACAAAACACCTTACATACGTGATAAAATACGAAAGCATGAACCATAAGTATTAAGCTAAATTATCCTCAAAATAAAGTATAAATGTGCTCAAAGAGTAGTGAAAATAGTGTATATTAGCCTTACATCATAACCCCACACTTTAACCTTTATTTGTCCTCGGACAATCACCAAGCACTCTTAGATTAACTTTATTCCACTATGCACACTCAATAGCTTACTTACACCTAGATTACCAAGATATTTCATGCAAGCAACTCTCAAAAAAGGTGCATTTAACAATGAAACAAGACAATTTTATCAAGAGGAGAGAACCTTTAGAATCGACATTTCACACAATTCGTATATGAGGTAAATTACAATCGTATATTCAAGCAAATAAGTCGAAAAGATCACCAAGTTAATTTGCATTACCTATGCTTCCTCACTTCAAGAGAGATCCCCCAAAGACATTCATAATATATCACAATTACCAGAGCATATGAATAGAAAAGTATCACACACTCTCACAAATGAATTCACATACATACAAGATATACTATACTAATAGAATTATCCTTTATTTATGTACTTGTACAAATACTCAGTTAACTACTTATGTATCTAATTGCATCAAACCTTGTCCTACTGAGATTAGGACACTCACGTGAGTACTTGATTCTTATAACATTCAGTCAAAAACATCAAATGGGGCACATAATTCGGTCCAACACAGACGATAGTCATTATACAAGTCTGCATTATTTCGTTATCATCAAAATATTGTCAAAATCAATAAATCTACATATTTATTTGTTAATTCAACCGATTTTACTCCGCCAATCAACTCAATCCGCCCATGTTTGATCACCCTAGTCCCTACAAATGTGTTTATATGACAATCATAAATCAAGTGATTAGAGTGGTTGCGAGAAAAAGATGAAAGGTGATGGGTCCTTTCAACCATACACTAGGTCAATTGATCAACATGTAAGCTTGATTCCTCAAGTCCAATTAGTCTCATATTTTTGTCTTGATTCCTCAAGTCCAATTAGTCTCATATTTTTGTCTTATTAATCCTAATTTTCTAATGGAGTGGTCTACTGTTATGTCGGTTAATTCTATTTTTCATTATAAATACACAAAGGGCTACGGTATGTCAAAGTGTACACCACTGAAATAAATGTTTATTATCTTACTCTTAGAAGAGGCCGTACTTAAAATTATCATTTAAAAAGTTGGTAGAACTGTATGAGTATTTATCCAGATATTTAATACTCCCTAAAACACATAAAGCAGCAAAACAATTAATATGTCACACAAATGTTGCCCTGATCCGCGTAATTGTGAATATTTTAAGTTTAATGTATTTAAATTTGTATAGAAAATAAATTCAACAACAACAACATACCTTGTATATTCCGTCAAAGTGGTATTCGGAGAGGGTAAAGTTTAAACAGTTTGTATCACTATCTCGAAGGTGAGGTAGATATGTTGTTTTCAATAGACCCTTGCCTCAAGACAAAACCAATCTAGAAAAGACATAATATAAGAACAAGAAATGAAAGGTCGGACCCAATCATATAATAATAGAAATAAGACTACCATAAAGTAATGCTATACTCGAACTATCCAATACAATAAACATCACCACAACCCCCCACATGAATGGAGAATGGCTAATTTATCAAAAAATTACGGACAAGTGTGTGATCTACATGCATATACTAATTGCATCTGGATAAGTAGGTTTCTATTTGAACTTTTTGTAGTGAACTTGTATTGAATACACTCGGTCAATCGGTAAATGTGATATCTTTGAAACTTTGAACTATAATGTATGCCTAGACAACACAAGTCACATAACTAGCCTTTTACCATTTATGATTTTCATAATTTTGTTAGTTCAACCATAAACACAACCTGTTTTCATGAAATCTTGGAAAAAAGGCCTTTAGTATCATTCTCCTTGAAGCAGCTTTCACCTTACCCTTATATAGATTCTTCCTAAATGTTTGATCCAAATATTTGGTCAAAAATACCAAAATTTAAAACTATAAAAAGCTTTAAACCATAAGCCTTATCCTTTTTTCTTGAACATTGTCTTTATCATGAGCAAGAATTGAACTAATTGGCAATGTTGAACCGTCAAACACAATTTTTTTTAATCTCCTTGAAGCTAGCGCTTAGGATCTACAGTATACTAGGTATAGTTACCACCATGGTGACTTGTCCTAGTCTATAAACCCATTTCATTCGATGATCTCTCAACTGCCTTTCTAGATAGGCCTTTTCTAAGGGGACCTAACACATTATCATTTGACTTGACATAGTCAATCATGATAATTCCACTAGAGAGTAGTTCTCTAATGGTATTATGTGTTATTTTTATATGACGACACTTATTATTATACTTCATGCTTCCTCCCCTACCTATTATCATTTGACTATCATAGTGTATGCATACTAGTGGCAAGTGTTTAGGCCAATAAGAAATATCTGTTAAGAAATTTCTAAGCCATTTAACTTCTTTACCGACTTTATTCAATACGATAAATTGATATTACGTTATAGAACGGCCAATACATGTCTGTTTGGATAATTTCAAAGAGACTGCCTCTTCACCTAGAGTAAATACATATTCACTGGTGGACTTTACTTCATTCGATTAGCTGATCCAATTTTTATCACTATATCCTTCAATCACCACATGATATTTATTACAATGTGAAGCATAGTCTTGAGTATGTACTATATATGTCAAAATTCTTTTTATTACCATCCAATGAGTTTGATTTGAATTACTTGCATACCCACTCAAATTACTAACAATGCATATTATATCTGGTCACGTACAATTCATCATATAAATAAATTTTTCTAATATTCTTGCGTAATCCAATTGTAAGTCACTTTTACCTTCATTCTTTTGAGGTGCAAAACTTATGTCTAATGGAGTCTTGGTGATATTGAAGTCCAAATACTTGAACTTGTCCAGTACCTTTTCGATATAATAGGACTGTGACAATGCCAACCCTTGTAGAATTATATGAATTTTTATTACTAAGATCACATCAGTAACTCCAAGATATTTCATATCAAACTTGCTCTCAAGCATTTGTTTCATAGCATTTATGTTTGAAATGTCTCTACTAATGATCAACATGTCATCCACATACAAACAAATAATGATTTTGGGATTTTGAGTGTCTTTAATGTAAACACATTTATCACATTCATTTGTTTTGAATATGTTTGTTAACATAGCTTGGTCAAACTTTGCATGCCACCTATTTGAGTGTTTGTTTTAGTCCATAAAATGACTTAATAAGTTTGCACACTTTTCTTTCTTTACTAGGAACCACAAAACCCTCAGTTTGTTCTATGTAAATTCTTTCTCCTATTCTTCATTTAAGAAAGATATTCTTACATCCATTTGATGGATTTCAAAACCATATACCTCCGCTAATGCAACCAACATCCGAATG
>NW_025894231.1:0-7704 GCF_002878395.1 Capsicum annuum
CACCATAATACTAGTCTAAACCACATGATTCAATCTTCTATATCTCTTCCAGAGCTTACACCCTAACCATAACATGTCTTACCACTTCAATGACTAACTCTAAACTCTTACAATGGTTTCACTAGCACATATTTCATCCCTTCACTTACATCCCAACATGACATTCAAGCCTATCATTATAACCATATATGAACTTTAATGCAAACACCCACAAAGGCATACTTCTTATATTCTCTAAACCTCTATCAACAAAAACTTTCTTGAACTATGCTTAAGATGACATACCCTGAATTCTCAACTAACTACGACATATACCAAAGATTTACCTCAATATTCCTTCATTCCTTAGTCTTAGATAGAAAAGCATAAATAATCTTTCTTAATGAGGGTCATCAACTCTCTCTCATATAAACCATTTCTTATCCATTATCATCACCACTATATTAACATAGGAAGAGGTCATCGAAGGCATACCACATAAGGACTTGCAGCACGAAAGAATACTATACATAACTTTGACACTCAATTGAGGCCTGAGAAATAGAATGTCAAAGGCAGTGATTTATTAAAGAGATCTAAACTGAGGACTTACATGATATAATGCAAATTTCACTAGTATCATAAGTTCTGAGAACTGGTCATACTCTGAAAAATAAGTTCATACTTATCATAAGCAATTCAACATAAGACTGGTGTTTTATAGATTTATGAGGGATGACTCAAATCACGAAGTGAAGTTGTTACTTACTTACTAGAAGCTGAGAATGGACTTGAATACGCATGAAGTGTATAAGCATTGGACTTTGGCATGGATCTATCATGCAAGATATGAATTTTGTTGATAATGACTGAAATCCAAGGAACACTCTAGAGTAAGAAGGGATTACTATCTCATCACAACTCTTATTGACATGTATCACAATCTAATTCTCAAAACTTGATTTTGTTCTTCACTCTACCATCTCCCCCTTAGATTAAAGTTGGCATTCTAATATTGTGGGTCTACTCCATATCCTCAAGACTGAACCATAATTTTTTTGCTATAATTGTCTACACATGATTGTTTACTCACCTGAATAAACTATATCTAAACAATACTAACTTCACTCTTGGTCACTCTCTTAGTACTTACCACCTTTAACTTTTTTTAGCTTCAATAGTCATCATCATAGACTAACACTCTATTAACTCAACAAACATACCTGCCTCACTAAAACATCATACTAAAAGGCTCAGCATCCTCTATACCTAGCTCCTCAACATAGCCATAAAGAATTCCATTTACTATATGAATAGCCTTATTCACACTTAGAAACTCACGGGCATTATCTAAGCACACATGACACTTAATAATCTTAGAAAAATAATTCAATCCCTATATCACCTTGGGCACACCTCTATATCATACCTACAACATCATACTTAACTATGAATAAATGAACTTAAACTCTTACATACACTGTTCAAGCCTACTAGATCACTTTCATATAACTAGCATCACTAATCAAGCAATCATTATTTCCACCTTTATGATCATCCACTATTCAAACTTAGTGTCTAGTGCTAGCCATGATTAACCATAACTTCACATACCATTCTTACGTATCAAAACATCGGGAAACACTGGTCCACTAGAACCTTATAATAATGATATATGATCATAATCTTACAATCCATAAGCACATCCCTCTTCCACATATCTCTAGTACTTATTCACCTATGTAATTAAATTATACCCCTAGATCTACAAACCTCGACTAATTTCTTTTCTAGAACCACACAGTGAACCCTATATTAACAATCATTAATAACCTAATACCTTAATTAATGACCTATACTTTTCTAACACTATAACATACCATCAAGATCTTCTTTCCTACTTCAAGCAGACCACAATTCACTTTAACTAATAACTCTTTCTCTACCCTCTACAAGGAAACTAGTACTATATTTATTACTCCTAAGCTGATACACGAGGACGTATTACATTAACATAAACTCGATAGCATGCATAAATTCATCTATATACTTTCAATCAATCGTATTTCCCATCTTTCTTGTGACTACACTTCCAAGCCCATACTTCCAACTATAAGAAGTATCTACTCCTTATAAATCGTGACACTCTATGTTACAATATCCCTCGAATGCAAACTCTAGTTAACAATCTAGGTTCACACTATCTCCTCTCATGAACACTGGGTTAACGAAGAATCTGAACACATATCTTACTCTATCTTAATTGAACAACTCATAAGGATAAGGAAATAACTTTGTACTTGAGAAAATTATAACACACTAGCGAGCTCCTCTCAAGCCCCTTGTATGACTTCTGAAGTTACTGATAGTAAATTTGAGAGCATCATTTTGGGAGGAATTGGAACTTGCTAATTATGTTATCTCAAGAATAAGTCATACATAAAGGACTATGGAGTAACAAACAAATCGACAAAAGTATCTGAGAGAACAACTTTATAGCACCACCTAGAGCATGAAGAAGGGAAATATTTCTTAAATGCCTTGTAGCCTCTCGAAGAAACGTACAAATGTCTCTGTCCCATCATGCAAGACTTTACTAAATACGGCTTCACAGACACTCTAGTACACTTGAAATCTATGTTATGATACCAAATATGTAACACCCCAAGAGTACCTCTAGGACGTCACACGGTGCTTAGGACCATAAGTCATCCCAAGTTAACCCTTGTACTGGCATAACTCGTGAGCAACTAAATAAGATAGATAAATCTTAAAGAAATGAGTGAAAGAAAGTCTTTAGCTGAACATCTTCAAAACAAAACTATTAAAACAATTACAACTCCAGTTATACAAAACAAAACTGAAATCAAATACATCAACTCTACTAACTGTCTATGAAACCTCTACTAATATTGACTATATATAGCTGGGACATGACCCCCAGCTATCTCCAATCAATACAACTGAATAAAAGAATAATACTAAAACTATAGTTGACTTGAGTTCTCGAATCAAAAGAACTCATCACCTACTGGCTGGAAGCTGCGAACTATCTGACTATGATGTGCTATAATTGGTACCTACATTATAAGACAATGTAGCACATAAACATATATATGGATCAGTACTACTGGAATGTAATAAGTATGCGGGGGTGAATGCATAATTAAAACAATAACTGAATATACTCATAAACTTTCAAATAATGCATGTTAAGTGTAAATGACTCACCTTGGGCTTGAAAAAAGCCAAATCTGTGAAATAATGAACATAAGTAATAAAGCATATTGATAAATTTTGTGAGCCATAACACTTTGTTCTAAAAGCTTTACTTTTATTCTTTCTTGGGGAGTTTCTTCTAACTGACATAAAGCATGTGAGCTATTATGGAGTCCAACATCTTAACCACATTAAGGAGAGTTGTCCTACCCTTGAAATTGGAATATGACCATATCTTGAGTGATCACTATACTTAACCCATATTGGGACTTTAAACCTACGTCGCCTCATAGTTTTAGGGCATGCGACCTTGGACTCATACCTAACTTGGTGCTAATTATTACTCCCTTATTACTTATATGCTCATACTTTAGAAAATCCACCTTAAAATAGCATAAGGGTTTATATAATAAAAACCAGTTATGCTTTTCTTTCTTTAACTCATAATTAAGATAAACAAATATGGATTCCAAATTTAGCTTAGGATCAAAAGATCAGTTCTTGCTTTAAATCTTGATATAAACTCATCAAGGAAAACTTAAGAACATAATCTTCTTGAAATCTCAACACTTAGACTTAAGGCTTAAAATTCATGTTTTAAACTCGTGACAATTCACAACAAAACTTCATACTCAATATAAATTTTGAAATAATTCAACAATATCAAGTCAAGATAGTGCAATCTCATCCATAATGTAAATCTTATAAGTTAAAACATAAATATAAGCACTTCTTGAAATACTTAAAGCTTTAAATCTCATTAGAATCACATACTTCAAGAATATAGAAACTTGGGTATGAACCCTACTTCAAAACAAGAAAGTTAAATCTTAAAATCATATAATTTGGGTGCAATGGTGAAATAATACCTCGTTTATAACCCCACATACGTTAATAGGCATGATTTGAATGATTTCTTGGACTAGAGAACTTAAATTCTTATTTATCTTGAAAAGAATGTAACTTGAAGTTGGAGTTCTTGGCAGGATGTTAGGGTTTGTTCTTGGAGAGGAAGGCTTTCTTGGAGAAGAATTATGAATAAAGGGGCTAATAATGCTCCTTGAGGTCTTTAATTATGTGTTATGGACAAATTTGGGTGGGGGGAAATGACCCATTTGCCCTTAAAAATGCGGAACCAAAATCTATAAAATAGGGGCGGGCGATAGAGCGTGCACTGTAGGCTAATTGCACACCCTCACTGCCTCTCTCACGAAAATGGCTACAACCTTTTGCTCGGGCATTAGATTAAGGCAAAATTGGTACCATTGGAAAGCTGACTCAATTATATACAATTTGGTGGGTCCTAAGCTGCAAAATTATACATATATCAAAAGTTACATATGTTTAAAGTAGACCCTTGTAGAATCGAATACCAAACTTTGGACGAATTAAAGGCTCTTAGCTCAACTTTGTTCTAAGTGATTCTTATGAATATTTTTCACCTCAAAATTACTTCATACACTAGAATAAATATCAGGATATGTATACTCAAAATAAATTCATGGTATTAGAGTTTACACTTATAAGAACGACACTTTAAAGTCTCGCCCAAAAATGCAAAGTGTTATAGCTCCTTATACCCCTAAACATGAATCAACTCAAAAACTTATGTCTTAGGGTCGGGAAGTCCAATTTAAAAGTCCTCGGAGTTAAGAGGCCAAAAATATGACTAAGTCTCCAACACTTAGTGAAATTTGTAGGTTTTAAGTCTCTTATCCATGCACTAGAAGTTGAACTGAACTTAGGATAATACGAGGTATTACTAGGATATACCCCACTCACAAGTAAGTTCACTATGTCTGCGTACCATAGGAGCTTTACTAAGTGCTAATAGTTGTACATTTGGAAACTTTTCCCTAATAAGCCCATCTTCAACTATATGGGACTGATCCTCTCTCCTTGATAAATAATCTGCCACTTAATTCTCCGCCCCCTTTCTATCTTAAACCTGGAGATCAAATTTATGCAACAACAAAATCCATTTGATGAGACTTCGTTTTGCATATATTTATTAAATAGTTACATTATTGTAGCATGGTCAATATGAACTATCACATTCGTCCCCACTAGATAGGATCTGAACTTGTCAAAAACATACACTAAAGCCAGCATATCTTTCTCAGTGGCAGTGTCATTTTTTGGGGCAACATTTGGAGTCTTATTGGCATAGTATGTCAAATGAAAAAACTTCTATTTATACAGACAAAGCACTGCTCCCACTATTATATCACTGGCATCACACATCAACTCAAAGGGAGCTCCCAATTAGGATCTATCAAGATAGGAGCCTCAGTCAACTTTCTCTTTAACTCATTGAATGCTTTAATATTGTCATCCCTAAATTCAAACTTCCTTCCTTTTTAAGAAACTTACAAAATGTTCTTTCTACCTTAGAGAAACCCATAAATGAATATCCTATAAAACCCTATATGCCTAACAAAACTGTGCACACATTTGATCACTCACCTTCAGTTTTTCTTGATCTACTTACAATCCTCTTTATGAAATTTATGGCCAAGGATGATGCCTTCTTTGACGAAAAAGTAACATTTCTCCCAATTTAATACTAGATTAGTCTCCTCATATTTTTCTCAGACTTTGTCAAAATTTTGTAAACCCATTAAATATGAGTTACCAAAGATAGAGAAATTATCCATAAATACCTCAACAAAGTCTTTCACTATGTCCTAAAAGATAGCCATCATGCACCGCTAAAATGTGGTTGGTGCATTGCACAATCTAAAGAGCATCTATTTGAAAGCATATGCCTCATAATGATAGGTGAACGTGGTCTTATCTTGGCCCTTTAGTGCTATCGCTATCTTATTATAGCTAGAATATCCATCCAAAAAGCAATAATACTCCTGGAAGTCTATCAATGAAAGAGATTGGGTAATGATATTTATAGGTGGCATCATTAAGCTTTTAGTAATCCATGTAGATTCTCCGTACACGATACCTGCATCAAGCCATTTGATCACCACTTTTCTTTCCAATTTTTTCATGACTGGGTTCAATCTTGTCAAGTTCTTTACACTTGATTTGTGTCCTTTCTTCATGAATATCTCATACATGCAGAAGGCAGGAATTATTCCCTGAATATCTGAAATCTACCACCCAATAGCTTTCTTCATCGTTTTTAGGACTGGCAACACCTCGTGAACCTATATATCAGATAATATTACAAATAAAATAACAAGGTATCTTCATCCCCTAAAAACACATATTTAAAGTATGGAGGAAATGCCTTCAACTTTAATTTTAGAGCTTCCTCAATAGATAGCTTGCGAGGAGTGCCAAGGGGCATTTCCAGAGGCTCAAATTCACCCTTATAAATCAAAATATTTTCCACATCTAGAATCTAAACTATCTTATTTTCTTATGCATCCCTGAAGATGTCATGTCCTATCAAAGATCTTTTCAATGGATCCTTAGAATTAATAAATAGGATATCTAACTCAAGATCTACCACCGTTATGGTAGGTAATTCCTCATAAATAGATGGAAACTTTATTGCTTTGTACACAAAAAACACCTCAACCTAATCATGAGCTCGCATAAATAGATACCCAAGAGCTATATATATATCAAAGCACACCTAGTAGACAAAATTGATGTCCTAAAATAAATGAGATTTCTAGATCCACATCAAAGTCCAATATAATGAAATCCATAGGAAAAATAAGTAAACCCACATGTACCAACAGATCTTCAACTATCATGTCAGGCTTGGAAAGTGAGTGATTGGACAATTATATAATCACTGTGTGGGCCTCAAAATAACCAACCCCATCTTCTGGAACAAAGAAATGGGCATTAGATTTATGTTGGCTCCAAGATCACACAAAAGTTGAGCACTAATAGACTGCTTAATAGTGATTGGAATAGTAAAGCTTCCTGGATCTTTGAGCTTTGTTATCAGTCTATTCTAAATCTTTGAGGTGCCTTGGTAAGTGCAACAACAGCATACTCTGTCAACCTATCCTATTCGCTATAATACCTTTGATGTACTTGGCATACATAGGAACTCCTAGCAAAATATAAATAAGAGGAAGATTAATGTGCACCTGTTTTAACAAGTCAATAAACTTTTGAAAACGTAATTCATCTTTTTGCTTTGTCATTCTTTGTGGAAATGGGGGAGGTGATTTCACATTTATTATATTGTTTTTACTATTCATATTTCTCAGACTCAGCCTATTTCTCATCTCTCACCAAAGCCTTGGTAGTTTTTTCCTTGAGATCTAATTCCTCCCATTGCCTACCACTTTGAGTAGAAACAATATTAACCTGTTTGGGATTTTAATCTGTGTCACTTGGTAAACCTTTTTGAGTCCTGGTTTTTTATGCCCCGACAAGTTGTCACATATGAACCTCAAGAGTTTTTGTGGCTAACTTTTGATTTTTTATGTCAATAGCTATTTATGCTTGATTAGCTATGATTTGATTCAACATCTCCTCAATATTCCTGGGATGAATATTAGACTGACCATAATGAGCCTGTTT